>NC_051329.1:2897524-3200554 GCF_015220235.1 Choloepus didactylus | reverse complement strand
TTTCCAAATGTTTATCATCATCTCTAATGGCCACACTATATTCTACTAAATGTAGCTAACGTAATTCATTTAATCAATTCCACATTACTGGACAGTTGACTATGTCTAGTACCAAGCTACTGTATACAATGCTCAAAAATAAATAACCTTGCACATCCAATCCAATGCACTTGCTATAGCTGGCCCAACTGTTTGCTCTAGGTCTCTACATACCAACATAGGTTTCTGATACACACTGAAAAGCTGCTCCTCAAACTCTAAGTCACAAGTTGCAAACCAGTGACCCATAGATGTGATTTATGTGGCCTATGTGGTGTTTTAAAATTTTCAGAAATTACATCTGAACATCTGAATTTCTTCTTTCTCACAAAAGGAGAACCCTGACAGCCAGAGATTCACATTCCCAAATTGGAATCCCTGGCAGGATCTGCCCAGCAACCCAGTTTGCCACAGCACCCTCTTCCCTATTGCCTCAGACCCAGCCAGTTTGCTCATTGACATTTCCTGTCCCCCCAGGTGCTGCATCTGTGACTTTTGCAGGCTGCACCCTAGAACCCTCACAGGCTGTGCCCTGGGACCCTCGCAGGCTGCGCCCTGGGACCCTCAGAGGCTGTGCCCTGGGACCCTCAGAGGCTCGCCCTGGGATTCTTGCAGGTTCACCCTGGGACCCTCACAGGCTGTGCCCTGGGACCCTTGCAGGCTTGCCCCGGGACCCTCGCAGCCTGCATCCTGGGACCATCGTAGGCTGCCATCTTGGAGTGGATTTATTGGTCATTTTATGGCACCAACCCTCCAAAAGCTTTCAAACACCAGAATCTGGGTCAAAATGTGGAGTCCCAACTCTAGATTTATCAGATGTGTCACATGAGCCAGGTGGCTTAATCCTGGTAGTAGTTTCTTCAGGCTACTGTAAGAACTTTCCACAAACCTGGCGATTTAAAAAAGAGAACGAGAGAAATGTAGGCTTGCACAGCTCTGGAGGCCAAAGTCGGATAGGAAGGTGTTGGCAGGCCGTGCAGCCTCTGCCATTCCTCCAGCCTCTTCTTGGCTTCTGGTGGCTCCTGGAAGACCCTGGTGCCCCTTGGCTCAAAGACGCATCACTCCAATCCCTGCCTCGGTCTCCACATGGCCCTCTCCCCTGTGTGCCTCTGAGTCTCTGCATCCCAATCTCTCTCCTTTTAAGGACACCTGTCATCAGACTTAGGTACCACCAAATCCAGTATGACCTCACCCTAATTCGATTCCATCTGCAAAGAGCCTACTTCCAGATACGATATTTGAACATGAATTGGGGGTGGGGGAAGCACTATTCAACCCACTACAACCTCTACTGAGACTGATTTGTCCTTTCTCAGACCATCACCTGGCCAGGCTCGCTTACGTGGTGACTGTGACTATCACACAAGACGACTCATGTTGAAAGCCCATTGAATACTGCAAAATCCCTAACAAATGTTTACTATAGTCAGCTCATGGTAAGAACCTTCCTATGCTGTCAACACCCACAGTTTCATACAATGACTAGGGCATTAATATTTTATAATATTAGGTTATCAACACTGTTGGCTATTCACCAAAACCATTTCTTCTTCATGGACACACAGCTAGACTACATTTCCCATCCTCCCTTGCAATGGGGGTGGCTATGTGATGGGGGTCTACCCAATGGAGTATGAGCAGTAGTAATGTGTGCCACTTCAAGATTATCCCAACAAACTTTCCCATGGTCCTTTGTGCTTTTCTTCCTTTCCTCTACTTGACACAGGTGACGTTTTGGTAACCCCGGGAACCATGTGCTAAAGACACTAGAAACAAAATTTGGAGGATCCTGGGTTCTCAAATCTTTGCTTAGTTTACTATCTATTAGTAATATCTGTTTGGAATTTTCATGAGTGAGTAAGAAATAAACTTCAGTTGTGTCTGAGCAGTTATCAATTTGGGGTTTGTTTGTTACAGCGTCCAGCACTGCATCAGTTAACTAACAGTTTGTAATGTCTAAAAGAGTAGCAAGTTGAAAAAACTTCCTGAATTGAGTTTTAATCTTTTTTCTTTTCTTTTTCTCTTAAGTTAAAATTAGTAAGAAAAATTAGCAAATGTCATTTTCAAGCCAATTAAGAATAGTGTTGGTTACAAATTCTGTACTTGGAAACTGACGGATTATGAAATACTTCCTGGGAGACACATCATCTTGCTCACAGAGTTCGCTGAAAAGCAATTAATTTTTATTTTAAGGAAACATGAGAGAGCTGTTCTGTATAAAGCAAAGAAATCAAGAAAGAATTTTGTCTATAAAGTGATAGAATGTAAGTACACTTAAATATATAGCAAAGAACAGCTAATTATATACTGTATCATTAAGTACACTATAATAGAATGACAACTGGTACAGAAAATATACCTAATGCAGCCCCAATTTTTCCCACTCACATTGCACACTCCACTCACGTGAAATTACTAACATCTCAGAATTTTCTTTTTGCCATCCTGCTCATTAGAAGGTCTGTTTTTTCAGATTACCAGAGGGAATACAGTATACAGTACACCTACAACCAAAAGTTGACTTCAGACATCCTCCTTATTGAATTTTGTACTTCCATATGATGGCAGTAGCTTCTTTTTTTATGGGGGGGTGGAGTACTGTCATCTAATTTTTTAGAGGAGCTAGCTCTTTCCTATTCTGAAGGTGCATGTGGTTCCAATGAAACTTCCTCTTCCTTAAAGTCACATGAGTCTGCCCATGAACGAAACTTGGCCAATTCAAGCTTTCCACAATCTAAGGCTCAGAATAGGGCACTTTGCCCAGGGCAAATCGGAGCTATGCTGTCTTAGGACTTCTGCTGGAATTGCTCGAAGCAGAAAATCGCTTCCCCTGAGGTGCTATCTGTATGGCTGACCTACGCCACCCCATGAAACCTCCTGAGCATCGTGGAGCTGACCCGAAGGACACTGAGCCCAGAGCGGGAGGAAAGCCATGCCCCTCACGGCACCACATGAGCCCCCATATCCAGCTGTGCCTGGTACTAGATAGACTCCTGTACTTTTCAGATCCTTCAGCCTATAAATTATCTTTTTTTTTTTGTTTGATCTGGTTTGAATTGGTGTTCTGAAAGCTGCAACCACAGAGTCCTAATTGTTCCAACAGTTAATGGAGAAATATTTTCCTGGAGCTATCATTATTGAGAGTTTATTATATGATAGCCATCAACCTTGGGGGTTAATATACCCCATTTTAATCTCAGAAACAACATTTTAATCTCAGAAAGATAAGAGCTAATGCTTACTGCATGCTAGCTAGACGCCAGGCACATGGATTGAACTTGTAAACCTGTGTATTGGAAATGATACACACAGTACAAACTGGCATACTATAACTAACAGGCCTCTCTACTTCCCAGATTTTCATTTGCCAGTTCTCTTCCTCAGAGTCAATATCATAACCACTCTGTATAGTTATAGAAATATTCTCTATATAATTATGCATTATGATAAAATGCACAGATACATGCATGCGAGTGTATAGTCATTTTTAACACAAAAATACTAGCTAGCATGAGTTCAGCAGTTATCATGGACTAGATACTATTGTTAATACATTATACTTATTATCTTATTTAACTTTCACTGCTCTGACAAATCTTGGAAACAAACTAGGCTGTCTGGATTCAGAGCTTGAATTCTTAACCACATGCCTCTGTTGACATATTAGGGATTAATAAATAACACCCCACTTTGCCCCGAGTTTGCAGGCAACTACAGAAGATATACAAGAGTCAGATAATTGGAGCTCAAAATATCTTGAGAAGAGCTAGTTTGCAGGATGTGGCTTAGGTATATTATCAAATAGGTGTTTTAAAAATCTTTCCCCTCTGGGTTCCCTTCTCATCACCCAACCTAGAGTTTGGGGCAGTCAACCCAAGGAAACATTTGCGTGAGCAAAAACTGCTCAACCAACATTTCTGCCTCATACAGTCAGGGAGAGCAAAATTAATAGATCAAATCTCCCATTGTTCTGGCATTTAAGCAGATAAGCTACACCCACCAATAAGAAAGGAGGCAAAGCTGGTTTCTCTTGTTCGGGTCCTTCTGTGCGAAAACATGGAGGAGTAAGCTAAAGTCTTCCTTCCAGTATAATCCTTATTTAAGTTATGAAGAGTCAAGGATCAGAGAAGTTAAGCAAGATGCCTGATGCCACACAGCTAGTGAGTGTCAGGTTGCAAAATCTCTGACTCCAAAATGTGTGAGCTACCTCCCAGAGGTATATTTCATTTAAAACCAGGGGTACATGTAGGTATACTTTTTATTTTTGACATTACTGATGCTTCTAATTTTCTTAACATTACAAGCATGCACCTGCCATGTGGAAAGGACTTGTAAATGTTTTGTTTACATTTTCATATTAAGAAATGTACAAAGCAGTATACATCAGCTTCTGAATAGTCGACTTCTCAGCTTTAATCGCTGGCATTACCCCAATTTCTATTCCTGTGACTCTGCTGGTATTTGATACTATTCTATTCTAGAATAATTCCCATCCTTACGTTAAATTAAAACAACAGCAGGTCAGAATATGAATGTTCTTAGTCCAAACTCTCCAATACCTTTCCATCACAGAATAAAATCAATCAAAAGTCCTCATGGCCTGAGACTCCCTGTGCCCAGGTCCCGGTGTCTCTCCCACCTGCATCCCTCTCCTCACCCAGCCCAGGCATCCTGACCCTCCTGCCGAGGCTTGGGCACTGAAGCACACTGCTGTGTTCGGGAGGGAATGGCCACCGTTTAGGACAGCGCTGAGTAAGCATCAGCTGAACAAGAGCAAGGATGAAGGGGCTCTCTAGGCAGAGTAAGGACCACGCACAGAGGCACAGCACTGGAGGCAAGCCTGGGACACATGGCTGGAGGAGGGGCCACAGGACACAACCCAGGGCCAGGGAGGGGAGTCTGCAGAGGAAGGCCTGGGCCAAGTTTTGAAAAGCTTCTTTATCTTTTCAAATGGTTTAGCCTTAAGATAATGACAAGGAGTTTAGCCTTAAGATACTACAAAGGCTTGAGTCATCAAATCAGAGTCACACAAATGAAAGACCTCAGTCACCAAGTATCTCCCTTCTATATTCATGGACTTTTCATACCTGAGGTGACATTTTCCTAGGCATCATGCCCCATAAATCCATAAATTCAAGGACTGTTTACCACAAGCAACCCAGTTTCAACCTGCTGAAAGCATTCCGTCCATAAGGATGCTCTATAGATAAGGACCTGTGATACCTTGTATCATAAGTTGGGTGACACATAACATGGGTGACAGATATGACTTTTAAATAGATGTGCGCTCAGAGAAAATGACTGGTCCAGGAGGTCTGTCATCACCCGTTGATGAGGAGATTAGACACAGCACCTGCCTTCTCTCAGGAGATGTCCTCCCCACCCAGTATATTGGGAGAGGATGAACTGTGCATCTGCTAGTCAGTCCCTTCACAAACTTCAACCTCTCAGAGAGCTTTGAAACAGCTTTAAAAGAGGAGTTAGATATCGGATTGTGTTTTATAAAGAAGCTTCTGATCACTGCGGGGAAAATGGTGCATTATTTTAAGCCCCTTGAGTTAAGGGCCATGTCTTATTTATTTGAATCCCATTCACTCCTGGATTAAAATCCCAGCTTCTCAATAAATGTTTTTTGGAGTGATTATTAAGTAATGAGAAGTTTCATTTTATTTTTACAAACTCAGTATAAAGCAAATGGCAAGCACAGTGAGGTAGGGAGCCTAGAAATTCAACATGAACCTGTTTTGGAGGAAGAGATTTGCCTGGAAGCCTTGTCAGTGCTGGGTTTGAAGTTGTTTCACTCACCACATACAGAATAGTACCTGGCACAGAACAATCCTACAACTGATATTTTCTTGAATAAATGTATTGAGTAAACACCTGCAACATTAAAAAAATATATACTGCACTATTTAAGAATGAGAGCTGATATAGTCACATTACAAGGAGGTGATGCATAATGTGGGTGACAGACATGACTTTTAAGTAGATGTGCACTCGGAGAAAATTACCAAAGCCTGTTAGTAGAGAATCCTAAAACCAGGAAAGATATCCTGAACTGGTTTTAAACAACATCAGGAAAAAATTTTAATGATGATAAGGCTTGCTTGTTGAAGGAAGAAAATTGTTTGGTTGACTCATTCTAGACCCACTGGTATTTAAAGAGTAAGGGCTTTAGAATATCACAAAGAAGGAAATTACAACAGTCAAAGTGGGAGTGATTCAAGCATGAATAATGATCGAGGGAAGGATGAATTTTGGAAATGTTCCAAACACGGCAATTGGCAACTCACCAGCAAGAAATGTTCATGTGGGAGAAAAGAGATGTGGTCATGGTAGTAACAATATTTTTTTATTTCCCTACTACAGCTGACAGTAAGAATAATAGTAATAATAAATGCAGTGAACCAGCAGGAGAAGGAGAGGGAGAAGAAGATGTACAATGGCTTAGAACGGCTTGCTTCTCAGGTAGAACACCACCAACTGTCCCAACCTGGAAGGCAGAAGGCAACTGGAAACCCTGGTGCTGCTGATCTTTTCCATCTGCCCACATCACCTACCAGGAGTCCTTCTCCACCCTCTTCTGTCCCACATCACTGGGTCACACCAGTAGGTATTCGCTGGCCTCCAGCTTCCAACTGGCTTCTGCTGGGGGAGGTCCTGGCATGATAACGGAGGGCAGAGGGTTGGGGTTTGCTTCTCACTCTTGCTCTGCCCCTCATCCCCGGCAGTGCCTGTGCCTTCCAAATTACAGCTGATGACGTGGCCCGTCCTCCAGGACTCCAGCTCTTACTGGACATGATGGCATGGTGCCCTCTCTCAGGCCTGGGAAGAGTGAGGGCTTCCTGCTCTTGGCTCCTGTTTCCTGCTTGAACTCCGATACAAAAGGTTCCAAACTTTTTTTTTAAACAAGTCTAGAATTCCAGAATGATCTGTAAACGTCAAATTTTTATGACCAAAATCTCGATGAAAAGAAACAATGAAAATTGTGATTTCCCACATCTTCTCAGAACTCTACTGACTGCCTTAAATCAGAATGCAGATTTTCGAGCACATATCTGTCCAGATATACTTTTACACAAATAAAAAATTCTACTTAGTGTACCTCAGTGAATCCATCTGGCACTTCTATATGCGCTTTTGGTTACGGTTCTTTGGTGGCAAGTAAGAGAATTTGATCCAAAGTTGCTTAAGAAGAAAGTCCTAGCATGAAAATATAGGACCCGATGGAATCCAAGGGTAGAGATACAAGGGTTTTGGGGAAGAACTGAATTAGGGATCCCAAATGTGCGGGACTCTTTCTTTTCTCATCTTGGTTTTCCTAGTTCCTCACTTCATTTCTCTCATTCTTTTTCTCTACCAACCTCTTCTGTTTCTCTGCCTTAGAATAAGACACCTGCTAAATACAGTAAAGTTATCAGCTTGTTTGTATTCATTCATTTCAAAATATTTATGGAGCCCCTGTCATGTGCCCTATATATTTCTAGATGCTGGAGATGCTTTAGGGAGAGAAAAAGGGAGGGTGAAAATGTCACTGCTCTCAAGAAGGTTCTGTTCCAGTGAGAAAGACAGACAATACTAAAAATATATGCTATATGTATATATGAGTAATAACCATACAGTATGAGTAAATAACCAATGGTGGATCTGTAACCCATAACATTCTTAGAATATTTAAGGACCATCTTGAGAAGATGGTACTTGTAAAACCAAAACACCTGGAAAGAGGTGATGGGTGGCAGTGATCAGAATAGAAACCTCTTGGCCTGGAGGAGGGAGTATAGTGGAAATAGTAATTGTATATGAGATGCAAAAGTATGAAAATAAAATTATGTTCAACATAGTCCCATTGCAATGTTCAGGTGTTTCAAGACCAGAAAGGCGATATTCTACCAATCGATTTCAGTCAGCGAGTTAAATGATGAGGACACAGGCAAGATACGGACACAGACTTCCACTTTCTGCAACCACAAGAACACAAACTGAGCACACAGATGGAGGAGAGCCCCAGAGCCAGGCTCACCCTTCGTGTTCCAAATAACAGACCTCTTTGCCGAGCTAATGGCATCACCAGGAAAATAAAATGAATCAGATAAACAGTAGTCAGGCTTCAGGTAACACTGGAAATGTGGTCCAGGAAACTTCACTTCAGGGGATCGTTAAGGTAAAGTGGAGGAGGGAATTCGGGTAGAAAAGAAAGAATGAGACCATACTGAGAAGGGCCACATTACAATTAAAACCTTATCTTGGAAACCTCTTTTGTTGCTCAGATGTGGCTTTTCTCTCTCTAAGCCCAACCTGGCAAATAAATTCATCAACCTCCCCTCCTACATGGGCCATGACTCCCAGGAATGAGCCTGGCCCTGACATTGAGGGATTGTAAAGGTCTTCTTGACCAAAGAGGGGACAGAAAAGTAACAAAATAAGGTCACAGTGGTTAAGAGACTTCCAATAGAGTCGAGAGGCTACTCTGGAGGTTACTGTTATGCATGCTCCAACTAGAAACCCCAAATGGCCACAGTATGCCATGCTCTCACCAACAGTAGTTGCGAAATACCTAGGTCCCTATCTGAGATTCTATAAAAGATTCACACACTAAGTTTTCTCTCTCAGAAACTTAAATCCACCAGAATGTTCCTATGCCAGTCAAGTCAAAAAAACCCAGAGGCAACAGCCTCTTTAAGAACAACAACTTGATGCAGCCCCCTTCCTTATAATGTTGACACCCCTTTTCAATATTAACAAGTTAGGGTGGTCACTGCCTAGACACCCCTGAGGATGGAGAAAGAGATTAAACGAGATGTAGGGGTAGCAATAGACAAGATAGGATTTAATAAAGGATTACGAATATGGAATCTTTATACAAATATACATATATGTATTTTTAGATGCTAGGGTCATTAGAATAGCTAGAAGGAAATAACTTAAATGGTGGATCTGTAACCCATAACATTCTTTGAAATTTGCTCTATAGCTACTCGTTAAATTGTACTTTGAAAGTTATCACCTTTCTGTATATATATCTTTTATTTCACAATAAGGAAATAATTCAAACTGTGGAAATGTAAACCATAACATTCTTTGAAATTACCTGTATAATCACTTCTTAAATTGTACTTTGAAAGTTAACACCTTTCTGTATACATGTTATATATCACAATAAGGAAATAACTGAAATCGTGGAACTATAACCCATGATATTCTTTGAAATCTGCTCTCTAACTACTTGTTAAATCGTACTTTGAAAGTTATCACTGTTCTCTATATGATAAAAAAAGGTATTAAAAAAATCTTATGTTGGGCATGGCCTGAGATTTCTTGCCCAGTTAGCCTCCACCAACACAGAGCCCGGGTGAGGAGGCAAGTCCCACGGGCCCATCTGTCCCTCGGTCTCCCCTGTGGCTTGGAGGTGGCCCTAGCTTGGGGGAAAGAGAGCTCAGCTTCTGGGTGGCTCTCACAAGCTGCCTCGGTGGCCAGCGATCGTGTGCTCCACATTCTCTCCACCCATGGCTGCTGCCCAGAGGGAGCCGTGGTGTCAGGCACCTGGTCCACCCTCCAGGAACAGAATACACTAGTAGGTTTATGAGAGCATCGACTTCAGCCACCATGCCCCACTTTCCATCCTTTCCCCCAGGTAATGGACAAAGAGAAAATTAACCTGGTCACCAGGAAAGTGCCTAATTGCTCCTGAGCTGGATTCCCCTCTAATAAACAAAACAAAACAAACAAAAACTCTGGAAGTTCAGCTCCCAAACCAGTTTACCTGCACTGGTATTATTGAGTATTTCCTGTCACTTCCTGCACCGGTGACCCAAGTCCTTTGTGAGCACCTGATGATACGCAAGCTTTCTATGGCTGATTCCAATGGATTAAGAGAACACTCGGCAGGAGGAATGAGTTTAGCTTTAAAATATTGTAACTTCAATTATAGTAGTGTTTGCTTCTCTCCTGTTCTCTCTCTATTCCCCCCCCCTACAAGTGAGAGTACAGTTTGAGCACCTTTTGTCTACCCAAAGCATGATAAGATAAACAACAGAATCTAGAAATTGTAGCCTCAAGGAAAAAATAAATATCCAGGCTATAGGAAAAAGGTGAAAACTGAAAAAAAGCTTCCAGGATTAAGGGGAAATTCATACTTAAAATAACAACCAAAGCTAAAACTATTCCACAGAGACAGAAGGACTCAAGATCTATCTCCACAGATTAGAAATAAAAAGAGGATGGTTAGGAGAAATGGAGGTCTGCTTAGGCAATCCTAAAATACAATCTCACTGCTCACGATATTCGAGGCTGCTAAGAAAGGCAGCTTGGGGAGCCACCCTGCAATTTCTCTTTTGATAGAAAACAAAAAACAAAAAAAAACAAAACAACTGATTGGATCAGAGAGATGTGCACATTTCTCATTTAAAAACTTTCTAAAGTCTCCAGACTTGCAGAATAGCCTCAAAGGATTACATGGGAAGAACTATCAGAAGTTGGCAGCAGCTTCTCAATTTCACCAGGTTAACACCCAAATGGGGGAGGATGACGATCACGTCTTAGAAATCACAGGAACTGGCTTCTAACATCCAGGCTTGGAAAGAAACTCCTCAGTAGGTTTCAAGTTCAATTTCCCCATCTGCAAAATGTACCAAAGGATCCCTAAAACTCCCACTTTCTGTGATTTCCTCTGGGACCATCCAGGGGGTTGAGGAACCAGTATTTGGTAATGGCTTCATAATCAGGAAGAAGGCATAAAATCACAGAATAACAAATGCTAATATATTCTCCACTTGAAATCACAGATCAAGTGAAGAGATACTTAGAGGGCAAAAGCTTTAAAGAAAACTTCCCAGTTACACGCAGTACCCACCTTTAGAAATCTAGGAATCTGAAGCTCTATTCATTCGGTCATTGCAAATAAATGATTTTGCATAATCACCAGAGCCAGAAACTCCTCTCCTGGTGCCATTTTTGCAATTCTGTGCCATGAATTATGAAATCAAATTTCATATTTGCCTAGCATATAGTCACCAGAACAATGATCTTTTACATTGATCAGGACAATTCTGTAAATGGCAGAAACTCGGCTTTGACTTGTTTAAGCAAATAGGCTTTACTGGCTCACATGTGACAAGTCTAAGGGAGGTGTTGACTTCAGGCATAGCTTGATCCAGGTATATACAAATCTAGGCGGCCATAAGGAATCTGAACCTCTCCTTTCATTAGCTGCTTTCCTCTGTGTGAATTATTCTCAGGAAGAGTTTCACCACATTATGCAAACTAATCGCTGGTAGCTCCAGGAGAAAAAGCAGAAAGAAAGATTATTTCCAGCAAAAGTTCTGGGGTCAATATTCCTTGGACCCACATATATCACTCTCATCTATGGACCAATCAATGTGACCAACGGAATCAGCTACATCTGGGCCATGCTACCCCCTCCCCTGAAGTCAGAAGCTGGGGTCAGCTCTACTCTAAGCAAATGAACTGAGAATTGGGGAGGTGGTGTTTCCAAGGTTATTTATTTATTTATTTATTAGTCTTTTGCCACTGAAATACAAACTTCATGAGGGCAGGGTCCCAATCTGTCTTATTTACTGCTGTATCCCTAGTTATCTACAATATTGCATATCACATAAGAAATGTCCCACAAAAATCTCATGAATGAATTAAAAGGAATGGAGAGTAACCAGCCAAAAGGAACAGAAGTCTAGTGCACTAGAAAATTTATATTTTTATGTTAAGTATGAAGCATATATAGTTTCACAAACTTGTATGTCCTTCCAGGCAATGAAGGCTAAGTCAGTGATGTTTTACATCACTTACTATTTTCCAATTGCCCTTGATACTTAGGTGCCACATGTAGAGTCCATAAGTCTAGAGGGGGAGACAGAAATCCAAAGCAGTGAATGAACTATGGATAGAGAATTACAGAAGACAATGGAAGGAAAAGGTCTTTCTTTGTTCTGTGGGGATGATAGGGGCCAGGAGCTCCCACGGATGGAGATGTTGAGACCGAATAATAAAGGAAGGGTATATCGTGATGGGCAGAAAAAAAGAGGGGAAGACATTCCAGGCAAAAGAAATGCACAGAGATATTTTTGAAACAATGTTAAATATTATTCAAACATTTTAAATCCAGGAACTACAGTCATTTTGTAGATTGAATTTTACAGCACCATAACGTAGGATGACACAAGTCATCCATCCTCTCTCTGGATGATATCTGTAATAATCTATAAAGAGAACTCTCTCTTTTTTTTTTTACAGCAGTTTTATTCACAACTATACAATCCATCCAATGTGTACAATCAACGGCTCTCAGTACAATCCCAGAGTTGTGCACTCATCAATACAATCAATTTTAGAATGTTTTCACTGTTCCAAAAAGAAAACCCCATACCCATACACCCCTCTACAATTGAAACTTAGCATTGTTGTGGTACCTTTGTTACAACTGAAGAAAGAATATTAAAATACTACTGTTAAATATAGCCTGTTGAGTTGTAGGGTTTCTTTATACATTCTGGATATTAAACATTATCAGATATGTGGTTCCAAATATTTTCTCCCATTGAGTAGGCTGCCTTTTCAACTTGACAAAGCTCTTTAAAGCACAAATGTATTCAGGTTTGAGGAGGTCTCATTTATCTATTTTTTCTCTCATTGCTTATGCTTTGGGTATAAAGTCTAAGAAACCATAACCTACCACAGATCTTGAAGACGCTTCCCTACATTTTCCTCCAGGAGTTTTATACTCCTGGCTCTTATATGTAGGTCTTTGATCCAATTTGAGTTAATGTCTGTAAAAGGTGTGGTATAGGGGTCCTCTTTCATTGTTTTGGATATGGATATCCAGTTGTCCCAGCACCATTTGTTGAAAAGCCTGTTCTGTCCCAGTTGAGTGGACTTGGCAGCCTTGTCAAGAATCAATTGATCATAGATGTGATGATCAATTTCCAAACACTCATTTGATTCCATTGGTCAAAATGCCAGTACCATGCTGTTTTGACCACTGTGACTTCAGAATATGCTTTAAAGACAGGAAATGTGAGTCCACCCACTTCATTCTGCCGTTTTCAAGATGTTTTTGGCTATTCAGGCCCCATACCCTTTCAAATAAAGTTGGTAATTAGCTTTTCCATTTCTGAAAAGTAGGCTATGGAATTTTGATTGGCATTGCTTTGAAACTGTAGATCAGTTGGGGTAGAATTGACAACTTAAAACATTTAGCCTTCTAATATATGAACACAGAATGTCTTTCCATTTATTTAAGTCCTCTTTGATTTTTTTTTAGCAATGTTTTGTAGTTTTCTGTGTACAAGTCCTTTACATCCTTTGTTAAATTTATTCCTAGATATTTAATTAGTATAATTGCTATTGTAAGTGGAATTTTTTTCTTGATTTCCTCCTCAGACCGCTCATTATTAGTGTATAGAAACATTGCAGATTTTTGTGTGTTGATCTTGTTTATTAGCTCTAGTAGCTCTGTTTATTAGCTCTAGTAGCTCTAGTAGCTCTAGTAGCACAATGTTCAATAACAGTGGTGACAGTGGGTAGCTTTGTCTTGTTCCTGATCTTAGAGGGAAAGCTTTCAGTCTCTCACCATTGAGCATGATGTTAGCTGTGGGTTTTTCATATCTGCCCTTTATCATGTTGAGGAAGTTTCCTTCTATTCCCATCTTTTTAAAAGAGTTTTTATCAAGAAAAGATGCTGTTATATAGACATCCCTTTTAGTTTTTAGTGTACTACAGTAACTAGAAGGAAATACCTGAAACTGTTGAACTGCAATCCAGTATTCCTTATCCTTGAAGATGATCGTATAACTATATAGCTTATATGGTGTGACCACGTGATTGTAAAAACCTTGTGGGAGACAAACAAAAAGGTACTCAAAGTTTCTGGAAAGTCTCATCTCTTTCAAATTATATCTTAAAGACTAATAATTGGTCCTTCTTTTTCAGCATCATTTCTTCTCCTTCTACTTCTTCCTCCTCCTTTACTCTTCTTCCTCCTTCTTTTTTTTTCTCTTCATCTCATTCTTTTATATCTTTCCAAAGTTCCAAAGTTTCCATACCACCTGCTAATTCATCTAAAGGTTCACCGATTTTGGTGTCTAACACATTAACAGTGTAAAGCTGTTCCTCCACTGGTATGACTACATATTCTATTTGTCTTCTGTCAACTCAGGATTGTAGTCTTCACACTATCTTCCATACAGCTTTGAGTACACAATCCACAATCATGAGATTCATGGCAACTATGTCATCCTATCCTTGGGCTTTGGGAACAACACTGGAAACTCACTAGATTTGGGAACAGCAAGTAGTTACAGTGGAATCTATGGGCAAAACCTGCTGAATAGGTAGGTAGAATCTAGAATGTGAATGGTATCAGTGTCAGGTGAAGAAGTTCAATTTATATTACATAATACTCTTTTCAATATATGCAATACTGTAAAATATATTAAAAAGTAATGCTGTGGAAACATTATTTCAGTGTCAGCATGGACAAAGTCCCAGAGAAAAAGGAAAGTAGGCTTATTTGAGAAGACAATTCAGATCAGCAGCAATAACAACAATTAAGCACCAACTGTGTACTAGCTGAAGCAATGACTAAACCAAGGCATTAAAGTATAAAGGGAACAGACATTGAATCAGTCTTTATTTTAAAATTCACCACCACTACCATCATCTTCATTTTCATCACCAAACAGGAAGTATTAAATGAAACAAAGAGACTGTTTAAAGTTTAGATCTAGCACTTCTTAGCTATATGACCTTGCACAGATTATTTCATTATTTTTTATCTTAAGTTTGTGCCACAGTAAAAAGGAAATAAGAATATCTTTTTTATTCTTTTTTAACTTGCAGGCTTATTGTAAAAGTTAAAGGAGATGGTGTTTTAAATAAAATGCCTGTAAATACATGCCCCCAAGTGCATATACTGAATCAACTAAAGGTCTCAAAAAGAAACATCTACAAGGAATAATCAGAATTAAAAATGAGTGAGGTGGGCTGAGTCTAAGAGGCATGTGGCAGACACAAATTGGAGTGCTAATTCCTCATCTCAGGGGTCATACTCCCCTCCCAGCAATTGCACTACATGCCTGGCACACCTAGGACTGCCAAATCTTATCATTTTGCATGGGAAGCCAGAGTTCTAGAATAGATATGAGATTTCCCAATTCTAAACCACAGTATGAGTGAAAGAAAACATATCTGCAGACCTCATCCAGCCTGCAGACCTCCATATGGCAACCATGATTACACACATTACTTACTGAACTTACCACTTCAGGCAATCAAGTCAATTGAATGATTCAGAATGCCTCTGCTTGATGGATAGAAATACATAAACCCGCACCAGCTCAAATTCTCTCAGGCCACTCACCTCCAGAGTGCCATTATAAACTCTGGGAAGGACCATGAGGCCATAGTTAAATATTAACTTATTTTTTTAATCAAATTAATTGAAGAATAATTTATATATAATGAGATGCACCTGTTTTAATCATGCGGCGTGATGAGTTTTGGCAAATGTATGCAGTTGTTACGTTGTGAAACCACCATCACAATCAGGATCTACAGCACACCTACCAACCCAGCGGGGACTTTTGCTGCCTCCTCCCAACCCGTCTCCTGCTCTAGACAGCCACTCTCTTGCATCTGACCTCCTTCATTCAGCAAAATGGTTGAAGAGTCACACATGTTGTATCCACACTTTGTTCCTTTTTATTGTCGAGTCTTCTGCCACTTAAGGCTTTACAGAAGTCTGTTCATCCCTTCACCTGATGGTGGTCATTTGGGTTATTGTGAATAAAGTTGCATTAATATTCATAAACCAGTCCTTGTCAGTCTTTTTCATTTTAGCCATTCCAGTGGATGTGTGGCAGTCCTTCACTGTAGTTTCCTTGATGACAAATGGAGTTGAGCATCTTTTCATGTGCTTATTTGCCATCTGTATACCTTTCTCTGTGAAACGATGTTGAAATCCTGCTGTAGAGATTCTTTATAGATTCCAGATACCAGTTCTTTGCCAGATTTATGATTTACAAATATATTCTCCCAGCCTGTGAACTTTAATATTGAAAACAATAATATTCTGTAGTTTATATATCATTTCCATATCTATCACCTCATTTTATCCCCAAGAAAAAACTGGCCTAGCCAAGGAAAGAGAAGACATATCTTAATTTTTCATATGAGGAAAATAAGACTTAGAAGAAAGTGACTTATTCAATCATGGAGCTGGGAAATGATAAATATGCAACTATTAGAGGGATTTAAAATTTTATAATCATCCAGAAACATTCACTGGAATGTAAGCTCTATGAGATAAGAATTTTTGTACTTTTTTTTGTTCCCTGATGTGTGTCTGCCACTTATCACTCTGCCTGGCCCATAATAACCACTCAATACATAATTGGATGAATTCCTGCCTCTTTTCATAACAGTGCCATGGTCTGACTGGTAGGAAACTGTCTCTCACCCGACCCAAGCCTGTGTGTTTCCCTGGCTCTGACTCCATCCCTGTCTCCCTCACATGTGACGTAGCTCCTAGCCACAGTGATTAGACAAGGCTGAGGCACATGACCAACCCTGGGCCCATCAGAGGAAACCCCAGGGTTCCTAGAGGAACTAGTGTAGACTTTAGTGCCTTTTTTCTAATGGACTTGAAACTGGGATGATTTGATGTGGAACTGTTGTAACCAACAGAGAACATGGGCAGCACAAAAAGAGAACCAAGTGACAGAAACTGAGTATTGAGGCCATCACCTGAGCCATGAATCCAGCTCTATGGTGGGTGTTTAACAAAACAACAAGTCTTTATTATTCTCATGGTTTCTGAGGTCAGGAATGTGAGGGCAGGTTAGCTGGTGCTTCTGGTTCAGTCTCTAATGGGGCTGCAGTCAAGATGGTGGGCTGGGCTGCCATCATCGGAAGGTTTGACTGGGGCTGGAGGATCCGCTTCTGAGGTGGCGCCCTCACATGGCTGGTAAGTTGGTCCCTCAGTTCTTCTTGTTGAGGTGTCTCCATGGGCTGCTTGAGCATCCTCACGTCATGGCCTCTGGCAGGCTTGTCCAGGATGAGTGTTTGAAGCAGGTGAAGCAGCCTGGATTTAGAAGTCACACGCCGTCACTCTTCCACACTTTTCATTAGCCGCAAGAACTGAGGCTGAGCCACATTCAAGGGGAGGAGAACTGGATTCCACGTTTTGAAGGGAGGAGTATCAAAGAATTTACAGGCTCTTTCCAACCACCACATTAGTCATTCGGAAGGGACCCTTCAACCCTGTTATGCTTCATGAGCCAATAATTCTACCACCACCACTAATAATAATTCCACCATCACTGCCTCCATCTCATTACCACTCATGCTTTATTCTTTCCTTTTTTCCTTGAATAAACTAGGTGGAGCTGTGTTTTCTGTCACTTTCAATAAACAGAGGAAATTCCAAAGGATAAAGACATTTTAAAAAGTTTTCTTACTCTAAATGTAGTGCTCCTTTTATGGCAGTCTAATTATGGTCTGAATTTTGACTTAGGCTAGAATTTTACATTGTATATAGAACTTTGGGGCTTCTTAGAAAATCAAGAGTAAGGGAACATATCTCTCATTGCGCCTACCTCAATAAAATGAAATGATTTGTTTGTGAATGTGAGCTCCACGAACATGCAGGGCTGTGTTTTATTCATCTTCACATCTCTAGTGCCTAACAAAGTGCCTGGAGTGAATTAGATACTCAATATACATTTGCAGAACAGGACAGATCTGATGCAGCTTCACTGCTTGAAATGATTGCTGATGTTTAAATGGTTCAAGTTTTGCTTTTATGATACATTCTTTCGATGGTTATGATGTGTTTGAAGTTTGAGCCCTCAGCAGGAAGGCAACTCCCAATTGCAGCACTACTTCTATGGGAAAACGCAATCCAATGTAAGACAATATGCACTGTGATTAGTGATGTTCCAGAATGCTCTGTGATGGAAAACAAGGACAGCCTATAAAAGAACAGCTCTTTAGTCACTTGGAGAGGCTCATTTCTTCAAAGCCTTTTCTTGTAAACTGTTGATTTACAGCTTGAGAAGTCCTTTTGGATGAATATTAACTCTTGCATCTCCCTAGAGTTCCAATTCAGCAAATTTCCAAACAATATTTACTTCACAAGCATCATCTGTACATACAGCACTACCCACCTTTTTTCATTTATCTCTTAATAGACACCCATTGCTTTGCCAGTGGGAAACCAGGTGACCACATGCATTAACTCTCTCCAGATGTCAGAATCTGCCTCAAAGCCATTAGCAAGTTGAACCCATTTTGGGAAAGACTTTTGCATACATACCTCCTTGCAGATACTAGTTACAAATAAAATGGACATGACAGAATGAATGAATGGATCAATGAACGAAACGAACTTCTACAACTAGCAATGTGATTGCTGTTTGACGTTTGAAACCCTTCTGGTCTTCAAAAAATGGTCATAATGCTAACAGTGACATGAGAGCCACGCAGAGGCTTTTCATGCCCTAACCCTCCATCGGAGGTATGTGCCATTATCATGCCCATTTTGTGTTTGTGGATAGTGAGGATTAGAAAGACTGCGTATCTTGGCCAAGAGCACCCAGCTGATAGGTGACAGGGCCAGGACTTGGGCCCAGACCATGTGAATATTCATTACCACTGCCTTCTGCTTTCCTACCTCCAGGGGACCTGGCTGGAGGCAGAAGACCTTTATGTACCACAGTATGACTTGGCAACCTGTGTCCCTGGGCCTTGAACCTATTTCCACCACCACCAGGGGAGTGAACAAGGAGATAGTATTAGTTTCCTATTACTGCTGTAACATACTATAGTAAATCTATGGCTTAAAACAACACAATTTCATTATCTGACAGTCCTGGAGCTCAGATGTCTAAAATCAAGGTATCACTCTGGACGCTTCAGGGGAGAATCCATTTCCTTGTCTTGTTAGCTCCTGGAGGCCTCCTGCATTCCTTAGCTCTTGTCCCCTCACTGCTCCAACCTCTGGCTTCTGGTGTCACACATCCTGACTCCAACCTCCTGCCTGGCTCTTATGAGAATGGTTGTGATTGCACTGGGCTCACCTGGATACTTCAGGGTAATCTCCCCATCTCAGGATCCCGACCCCTTTTGCCATGTGAGGCCATGTAGCCACACACTGCACAGGTGTGGACAGGGACATATTTGGGGTGGTGTTATTCAGCCTACCACAGGGAAAAATTTAAGTTACTTAAATTTTGCTGCACCTTCATGATCCGCAAAATTGGGATGATATTGTTGCATACCTTCAGTGTTGTTAGGAGAATCCAACGAGAAAAATGTAGACTGGTTATAGGGAAAGCCCTTAGAAGAGCCTAACACGTTAGAATCTTACAAATATGATATGTTAGTATTTGAAGTATTGTTTGGAGGTATCTAAGGTTAGACCCAATACTTTAATGTGATGAGGTTGGCCCAAGGTTCTCAGAACGTCTAAAGATAAAAGAGATGAGGGAGGTGTACAGCAGGTGTGGAGAAACATCAGCTGTTTTCCATTCCGATGCTCTGTGGGAAACAGGGCAGAGCTGAGAGCATCTTCAAGGGTGTCGGGCCATGTCATTGCCCTGGTTAAATGAGCACCTGACAATAAATACTAAATGAAACTTTCCTTCCCCATGTAAAATTCAATCCACATCTTCTCATAAATTCTGCCTGAGGCTTCTGCTACAATTTCTTGGGCTCATAACCACATCACAAGGGCACTCTGAAATTAGTTTGGAAGTGGTTTTCTATGTGGCAGGCATGGTTGAATAAAGAATGGGGGGAATTATGCTTGCATTTTTTGATGATATCTATGCTTTAAAAAAAGAAAATCCAACTTCTCATACATCAACTCAATCAGAACTTGTTTATTTCCTTTAATTTTTTATAAGAGTTTAAAATCAATCCTAAGATTATTATATAATAAGATAGACTGATTCTAATTTATCGTGTAAAAATAAAATAATTAGTGTGATTATAAATCATGAACATTTCAGATATTTCCAGTACTCCAATACAGAGAGAATTTAACACTGTGTTCTGGAACAGCAATATGACAAATGTTCAATGTATATAATCACCAAGATCACTGGAGTACAATAATTTTTAACAGAAAGTTCTTTTTCCAAGGACAGTAAACCATCTCTTTTCCTAATTCCACAATACTCCCTTCTATTTTATTTCATACCTTTTTAACATATCAGAAAATTGCCAGCATTTTCTAATGTCAATGAATTGTTTGAAACACCATTGATACAAGGAGTTAATCATAGAGGGGTATATGGGAAAAATGTACCTACTGCAAACTGTGGACTATAGTTAAAAATAATATTTTAATTTCTGTTATCAACAGTAACAAATACATGACACCAGCACTATGGGTCAATAACGTGTGTATGTTGGGGGTGTGATAAGAGGTATGGGAGGATTTGGGCTTTCTTTTCTATTTTTATTTCTTTTCTAGGGTAAAGAAAATGTTCTAAATTTGATCATGGGGATGTATGCACAACTATGCGATGATACTATGAGCTAGTGATTATATACTTCAGATGGTTTCTATGGTGTGTGAATTTATCTCTATAAAACTGCATTAAAAATAATTTTTAGAAATTAAAAAAACATTGGTCTAATTATATTTGGCCATGTGAATATAAGTTTTTATATCATTCCCCTATTAGCCAGTTAACAGATTCTAAATTTTTTATATTACTAAAAGGTGTGAAGCACTATCTATGCTTGTGCATAAAATTTCTGATGATATTTCTGATTATTTACTTAAGATAATGTTGTAGAATATAGGGTCAAAGGGTTATCAAGCATTTTAATGAATCTTGGAACACAGTGGCATATTGCTTTTCCATATGTGAACATTTTTATGAAGTTTCTTCTGTTGTCTAAAAGTGTATTTACAGAAAATTTAATCTAATAGGCTTTTCTCAATTGCACTATAGAGAGGTTTCAGCTTCCACATGCTAAAGATAATCTTGTCCTTTAGTTATTCTCCTCTCATTTATACAAGAAACCTGAACTTCTTTTAAGGAAGGGGTTATTAATTTGGTGTTCCTGGAGATAGAAGTTAGGAGTCCATGAACTTGGATGGGAAAAACACATCTATATTTTCCTAGCCTCGAACTGAAATTTAGATTAATATCCAATAATGAGCATAGGCTACGACCAGCATTGTGGTGCCTCTGACTTTTCACAAACAGAAGTCACAGCACTCTTCACATCCTTTGGCATTTGTCATAGGTACTTCAAAATATTCTCCACCCTTCTCGCTATTTAGAGATCTTAGTAGTCCTGAGATGTGCTGCTGGGCTTTGTTTCTTAGTGTGTTAATAAGGATGCATCGATCTTACAATATCACAATGAACTCTTTTTTGAAAACTGTGTTTTGATATAATTGTGTTCCTTAGTATTCCTATGAATTTGTCTTTCTCACTGTAAAAACACTTTGCAAACTGTAAAGTGCTCTAGGAATGTAAAACATATATATTTTTTTCCACATACTATTCCCCTTGGTGTGGATCATGTGCTTAAATAGACCGAAATGAAATCAAACCTAGTGGAAAACCTAAGGCCACTCACTCCCTCTTCCCTTCAGTCCCTTTAACTCCGGGGAGGAGAGAGCCGCAGTTTGCGAGCGTGCCCTCACCCTCAGGACCCTTGGGAGACGGGCTGACCTTCCATTCTGACCTCGAGGAGGCAGGCGCTGAACCTGCCTCAGGGAACAGCCTCTACCTGGAATTCAACAACAGTGACTGTTTTCATTGTTTTTTGTTGTTCTTGTTTGTTTTGTTTTTGGTTGTTGGTTTGCTTGTTTTACTGCTGACTCCTGAATCCAAGCGATGGTGCTTTTCTGGGCTGGGTACAAGACCACACTCTCCCTTCTGACCAGGTTTACTTGCTGTAAACAACCAAAGGTGTTGAAGAGGCAAGTATCCTTGCAGGTCTGATGTAGCTGTGGTAAACAGTGTGAGAACCGTTCGCTACCATCACAGCTGTGGGAAACCGGCCGTCACCTATTTTAATCCCCAAACTTCCCTCTTTAGAATGGTTTCAGGTAGAAGTATAGTCTCAGCATGTGACTCGTCAGCTGTTTGAGTGGAAAAACATCTCCATTTCTCAACATTCTGTAACAAACCCAGCCGTCCGCTCCACTGGGCCCCATCACATACCCGGGCGTTCTCATTTCTTGCCAAAGACTTCACACGGGTTTTCTCCCCGAGGGTCTGTTGTAATACTCACCTGGACAGCAACAAAATGCTGCTCTCATTCGGGTCTTATTGGCCTCCAGGAGCTGGTAATAAAAACTGCATTTAGCAAGCGTCCTGGACCTCAGGAGTTGGACTAGGACAGAGCTGAGGGTCATGGACAAAGAAAGCACGATGACAGAAACTGATGTTGACTGAATTGAGAAGATACCTTCCTATATTCAGAGTTCCCATTAATTTCTTATGTGCATTTTGAAAATTGATTTTGATACAATTACATTCTATGTTGGTATTCTGTCCACAACTGAAGAAATCCATTTTGCTCTGGAAAATTTTAGAGATCAGATTATAGTAAAGGAAACTGACCTTGTCACAAGATTGAGGCCATGTGTAAACACTGGGTTTTCTAAGTGTTACTTAGTAACTAAGTGTTACTAAGACAAAGATGAAGTATCCAGAGCCACTTGAGGATACTGATTGCAAGCCTTTGTTCAAATAAACAAATCTCTTCAAAAGAATGAGATAAGAAAGCTTTTAAAGCTACCTGTGATTAGAATGTTTCATCAATGGATTGTTTCTTCTACTGCTGCTAATAGAAGAGTTAGACCAAAGTTAAGGGTTCCGTTTAGGAAAAAAATTAATAAATAAATCTCATAAAAGCAATTTTATATAAAAGGAAAAAGAAAATAAAGGAGTAATTCAGAAAGAATTAAAGTAATCTGGTATCTGATAGTCTAAGGGATCCCAGTTAGGGGCTGAAAATCAATTAATTTAAAATGAAATCAAGAAATTTCATACAAATGGAATAAAAAAATATGTAGTCTCATGTATCAAGCTTCTTTCATTTAGAAAAATGATTTTGAGATTTATCCACATTTTTCCCCCACGTAATAGTTATTTGTTCCTTTTCATTGCTGAGTAATATTCTACTGCTTGGATGTACCACAGTTTTTTTATCCATTCATGAGTTGAAAGGCTATTGGGGTTATTTCTGGTTTGGAGCTATTATTAAAAAGACAAAATTATAGAGACATTAAACATACAAGTGGTTGTTTGGGATTAGAGTACAAGAGGGGTTTCTCTGCAAGTGGGTATAAGGGGACTGTTAACGGTAGTGGAAGTATCTGAAACTGGATTGTGGTGTTTGCACAACCAAGTAAGTCTTTTGACCCTCATGCAACAGCACACTTAAAATGGGTGAATTTTATGGTATGCAATTTATAACTCAAATACTGTAGGAGAAAAATGAGATCTTCATAAGAATATAAAGCTCCAAGCCCTTAACTGTGAATTTCTCCATCCGTGCCTGAGTTCAAATGCCATTCTTAAGAGAACAACCTACATCAGGCTAACTAGCATCACAATTAATCACCAGGGTTAAAAGACTAAGAAATCACCAAGGAAATTTCTTGTACTAATTGGCACACAGCATGGAAGTCAAAAGCTGTCAGAAGAAAGCTGCTTCTAGAAATGACAGAAAATCCAGAGCACACATACTTAAACAAACAAAATAAGACATCCTGTTCAGAAGAACAATAATAAGAATGAAAGTTTTAGAACATAAGAAACAAGATAATACCTTTCACAGTTGGACTGCAAATAATGCTTCTTTGGATGGATCCTATAATTTTTCTTTTGTTTCTTTTTTTAACGTTCCGTGAAATACTGTTATCTTCTAAACTGCTCCCCAGGCCTTTAGAAAACAGATAATCCAAACACAGCATTTTTTCCATCAAGTTAAGCACACCAGGGAAATCTGGAGACTTCAAGGTTCTTGACAGGATGCTCAAAGTAAAGGCTGTTGTGGAGAATGAGGACCTAACGACTGTGTGACCCATTCAGCTACATGATCTAAGAGACGGCTTTGCCTGCAGGATCCCTGCCGCCCAAAAGCACCCCAGACATTTTAGGAGATGCTCAGAAATGCATGTTCTACCACCTGCAAAACCAAATATGACTAAAATGTTCATGGCCCTTAGCAAATAAAAAGTGCCCTTAGATTTTGTATCACGCATCTGTATTTTGCATTGAGATATTGAGACAGATGTAGATTTACTTAATGATATTGATATAGTTGATAAAGAAATAGTTAATAAAGATATGGGTAAAGATACATATATATTATATAAATATGGATATATATTACATATATACAGATAAGGACATAGATATACAAATATAGAAATATGTATGTAGATACAGACATGTTTTTCCACGTAGGACTGCTATTCATAATGCTGTCCATATTCAGAAAGAAAGAAGCTGAGGTCTATGCAAATATGTCTGTGTATATATATATACATACATACATTCATATATATGCATATATTCATTCTAACTTCAAGTTCAGAAATTCACATAAAGACAAATAGCAGCACATGGTTTTCTAGATAGGATGTTATGTATTGCAGTAGATATTTCTGCTACTGCAGACATTTTTGGTAATTCCAATGAATGGTGAATTTTATTTCTACTCAAAGTAATATAGAGTGAGTTGGCAGGGTTCTGTGAAATCACAAACCAGGGCAACCAAACATTAGCTGTGATCTATAATACCAGAGTCCGTTTATGAAGCATTTTTGATGAACACCAGCAAGAGGCATACTATAATTATTGTTGCTATTAGGTTATTATTTGTGCTGCATTTGTTACTTTTGAGGCTGTAGTGGAAAAAGCAGTCTGCTACTTTAGGATTACAGCACTCTGGAGATCCTGTCAAAAGCAATGGCAGTTTCCACAAGTAACCGCGTGTAGCACTAACTCACTGCCACTACACACTGAAAGTAGATGTTAAATAATTTAATTCTAAATTTGGTACTCTACTTGGAAATGGGAGATATTAAATACCAAATATATGGATGTAATAAAAGTAAAGCAACACAAGGGTAAATTAAGGCAAATCTCACACTTCCTTCTGCTACTGCATAATAGGATTGAATGAGAATCACGAAATGGCAAATGAGTCAGCCTGAGGTGTAATTTCATGGAGAATTGGGCTCATAATTCCTCTTAATTGTAATGTCGCATGCTTGAATAACTGCTACATCCCAACTTCATCTATATGTTTCTAAAGGAAGCAATACAAATAAACTTAGGTTTATTGGGACAAAATTCAGTGCTATTTTAAGGCAATCCTCAAGTTCTAACCTCCACTATTTCCTTCATCTGAAGTGGCAGTTCCCAAGCATTGGTTGTTCAAGGATTTTATACCTGTATTAAATCAGCATTTTTCTAAAAAGCAACACATTTCTGTGTGTTCCTTTTTTATAGTTACATGAGCTATAATTATACATATCATTATTCAAGTTTTCCCTATTTAGAATTATATTTTGATGTCAATTGATGTTGATAAACATAGATCTACAGCATTTCTCACAGTTACTGCGTAAGATTCCAATATATGAATGTACAATCTTTTTAATCAATTCACATCCTGATGGACATTTAGGATACTTCCAACTGCTTGCTACTTTAAAAATGCTGCAATGAGCACCCTTGCACACATCTCTCTGCATCCCCGTCCAAACTTTTATCTAGATTAGATGAATCTAGAACTGGAATTTCATGGTCACCTGGAGGCACATTTTAAATTTCATTAGATACTGCCAAATATCTCTCCAAAGTGGCTGAACCATTTTACAATTCCTCCAGCAGTGCATAAGAGTTCTCTGTTCTCCCTCATCCTTGGAAAAGCACTTTAATATTTTGCATTGTTATGTGTGTGTGGGGGGGAGGGGTGCACATGCCAAGATGGCTAGGAGAAATGAAATACAGTAGCACTGGAAATAATGGAAATAATATGTTGGTCTGCTGTATCCCCAATGCAGAAGTCATTAAAATGAACCTGAATGAAAAGGCTTCTGACAGCTTTTAAATTTAAACTTAATGGGGAAACTTTGTTCAGACACACACTGTGGGAAGCTCTGATTTAGACCACGGAAATTAAAGGATCTTTCATGGTTGAGGAGGACTTGGATGTGTGTGCTGCATGTACTGTCTCATCATTTACAAAATCTAAAAATAATAAATGACATTCTTCCAATAGTGCTCTTTACATGTTTCAACACATGTTCTTACATATGATTACGTCCAATTCGCATAACAGCTCAGCAAAGATGGGCATTACTGTGCTAATATCAGAGAAGAAAAACTCGCATCATCTCCCTGGTGACCCACCAAGGCATCACTATGTCGATCAACATAAAAAGAGCGTTAAGAACTAAAGAGCAGATTCCCTGACTTTTCTTTCAGGTTTCTTCTAGTCTTTTCGAAGGAATCATCATTCAGATGGGAATGAGTATGACTATGATACCCAAAGAGTTAATGATGAGGGCACTGAAAGCATTTAAGGCTTCAAAAAATCACATTTGCACACAAAAAAAGATACCTTGTATTGATAACTACATATCACTGTCTCAGATATTTTTTGGTGCAACTCAAGTTCTGGGGATCAAAAGAGTTGTCTCCCCAAAGACTGACTGCTGGAAAATATCTCTAATGAGATTATTAAAATAGTGTAAAAAAAAAAAAAAAAGTCTTTATTTCCCATCACTTGGTCTGTCATCTTGACATGGCCAAGCAGCAACAGGGTGTAATCATTAGGACCTCTGCTTCCACAGCAAAACTGAACATATTTTAAACACTCTCCATTACATAATACATTCATTACAAATAATTTGTATCTGAAATGAAAAGAGTCCAGATCTTTCTGACTTCAAGGGCAAGCTACCAGACAAACAAAGCATCAAAAAACAAAACAAAACAAAAAGTCACTTTTCCAGTTGGCAATTACAAGGAGAAAAGTCTAGGAATCTTCTAAAAGCAATTTGCACAGTCGTACATCACAGCTTTATTTTTTCCATTTTCAATATAATATCTTTTCCTAATTAAAGAAATCCATGTTCATTATGGAAAATTTAGGAAAAACATAATGAACAAATAAAGGAGAAAACTGACTGACTAATAATATGGCCCCCAGGCACGTGCATCGTTAACATGCTGATTGACGTCTTCCCTGTTTTCCCCTGTTCTATATATACTTGTAAACACCACTGGCATTATCCTGCAATCCCTTTTATAATCTACTCTTTATTTTATAATAGCTTATTGAGGTATAAATCACATATAAAATTCATCTTTTTAAAGTATATCTTTCAGTGGTGTTTTAAATTCAGAGTACAACTATCACCACAATCTCATTTTTGAATATTTTAATCAATCCAAAAAAACACCCTGCATCCATTAGCAGTTGCTCTCCATTCCGCTTCTCCCCAGCCTCTCCAGTCCCTGGCAACCACTAATCTCCTTTCTGTCTTGATGGATTTGTCTATTCCAGACATTTCATATGAATGGAATCATACAATGTGACCCTTTGTGACAGACTTCTTTCACTTAGTATAATGTTTCCAAGATTTATCCATGTTGTAGCATATATCAGTCCTTCATTCCTTTTTTTTTTTGTTGAATAGTATTCAGTTGTATGAATATACCATACTTTATCTATCTATTCATCAGCTGATGGGCATCTGGGTGGTCTCCACTTTTTGGCAATTATGAATAATGCTGCTAAGAACATTTGTGTACAAGTTTTTGTGTAGACATATGTTTACATTTCTCTGTGATACATACCTACAAATGGAAGTGTTAAAGTCACATGCTACTCTATGCTTAACATTTTGAGGAATGGCCAAACTGTTTTCCAAAGTGGCTTCACCAATTTACAATCCCACCAGCAATGTATGAGGGTTCCAATTTTTCCACATCCACACCAATACTTATTTTCCACTTTTTAAATAACAGCCATCCTTTTGGGTATAAAGTGGTATCCCATTGTGGTTTTGATTTACATTTCCTATAGGCAAATGATGTTGAGCACCTTTTCATCTGCTGCTTGACCATTTGTGTATCTTCTTTGAAGAAATGTCTGTTCAAGTCCTAAGCCCACTGAATAATTTTTTATTGTAGAGTTGTAAGAGATTTTTATATATTCTGGATACAAATCCCTTATAAGATATTTGACTTGTAAATGTTTTCCTCCATTTTGTGGGTTGTCTTTTTTAAAATAAATTATTATAGTAACATATATATATAACAAAGATTTTCTCATTTTAACCATTTTTATGTGTAAAATTCCATAGTCTGAATTATCTTCACAAACTTGTGCTACCTTCACTCCCATCCATTGCTAAAATTTTTTCATCAGCCCAAACAGAAACTCTGTACCCATTAAGCAATAACTTCCCTTCCTCCCCACCCCCAAGCTTCTAGTAACTGTGAATCCACTTTCTCTCTCTATGAATTGGCTTATTCTAGATATTTCATATAACTGGAAGCATTCAGTATTTATTCTTTTGTTTCTTATATTTCACTCAATCCATGAACATGGTATGTTCTTCCATTTTTTCAGGTCTTGTTCAATTTCTTTTAGCAGTTTCTTATAGTTTTCTATGTAAAGGTCTTTTGGGTCCTTGGTTAAGTTTATTCCTAAATACTTGATTCTTTTGGTTGCTATTGCAAATGGGATTTTTTTCTTGATTTCCTCCTCTTGTTGCACATTACTTGTGTATAGAAACACTACAGATTTTTGCATGTTGATCTTGTAGCCTGCTACTTTGCTGTATTCATTGACTAGTTCTAGTAGCTTTGCTGTAGATTTTTCTGGATTTCCTACATATAGAATCATGTCATCTGCAAATAGTGAAAGTTTTACTTCTTCCTCTCCAATTTGGATGCCTTTTATTTCTTTTTCTTGCCTAATTGCTCTAGCTAGAACTTCCAGCACAGTGTTGAATAGCAATGGTGATAGTGGGCATCCCTGTCTTGTTCATGATCTTAGAGGAAAAGCTTTCAGTCTCTCCCCATTGAGTGTGATGTTAGCTGTGGGTTTTTCATATATTGCCTTTATCATATTGAAAAAGTTCCCTTCTATTCCTATCCTTTGAAGTGTTTTCATCAGGAAAGAATGTTGAATTTTGTAAAATGCCTTTTCTGCATCGATTGAGATGATCATGTGGTTCTTCTGCTTTGATTTATTGATGTGGTGTATTACATTAATTGACTTTCTTGTGTTGAACCAGCCTTGCATACCTGGAATAAATCCCACCTGGTCGTGGTGTATAATTCTTTTAATGTGCTGCTGGATTCGATTTGCGAGTATTTTGTTGAGGATTTTTGCATCTATATTCATTAAAGAAATTGGTGTATAATTTTCTTTTTTTGTAGTATCTTTGCCTGGTTTTGGTATTAGGGTGATGATGGCTTCATAGAAAGAGTTAGGTAGCTTTCCCTCTTCTTCAATTTTTTTGAAGAGATTGAGCAGGATTGGTACTACTTCGTTCTTGAATGCTTGGTAGAATTCACATGTGAAACCATCTGGTCCTGGGCTTTTCCTTTTTGGGAGCTTTTTGATGACTGACTCAATCTCTTTACTTGTGATTGGTTTGTTGAGGTCATCTATTTCTTCTTGAGTTGGTTGTTTATGCTTTTCTAGGAAGTTGTCCATTTCATCTAAGTTGTCTAGTTTATTAGCATATAGTTGCTCATAGTATCTTCTCCTTATCTCCTTAATTTCTGCAGGGTCGGTAGTTATATTTCCTTTCCCATTTCTGATTGCATTTATTTGCATCTGCTCTCTCTTTTTTTTTGTTAGCCTAGCCAGTGGTCCATCGATTTTATTGATTTTCTCAAAGAACCAACTTCTGGTTTTGTTGATTCTCTCTATTGTTTTCCTGTTCTCAGTTGCATTTATTTCTGCTCTAATCTTTGTTATTTCTTCTCTTCTGCTTGCTTTGGGGTTACTTTGCTGTTCTTTCTCTAATTCCTCCAGGTGAGCAGTTAACTCTTCAATTTTTGCTCTCTCTTCTCTTTTAATATAGGCATTTAGGGCAATAAATTTCCCTCTCAGCACCGCCTTTGCTGCATCCCATAAGTTTTGATAAGTTGTGTTTTCATTGTCATTTGCCTCGAGGTATTTACTAATTTCTCTTGTAATTTCTTCCTTTACCCACTGGTTTTCTAAGAGGGTGTTGTTTAGCCTCCATGTGTTTGTGAATTTTATGACCTTCTGCCTTTTATTTATTTCCAACTTCATTCCATTGTGGTCTGAGAAAGTGTTTTGTATAATATCAATATTTTTAAATTTGTTGAGACTTGCTTTGTGACCCAACATGTGGTCTATCCTAGAGAATGTTCCATGAGCACTTGAGAAAAAAGTGTATCCTGCTGTTGTTGGATGTAGTGTTCTATAAATGTCTGTCAAGTCTAGTTCATTTATCATACAATTCAACATCTCTGTTTCTTTAGTGATCCTCTGTCTAGATGTATTGAAGTCTCCAACTATTATTGTAGAGGTATCTATTTCTCCTTTCAGTGATCGCAGTGTTTGACTCATGAATTTTGGGGCATTCTGGTTTGGTGCATAAATATTTATGACTGTTATGTTTTCTTGATGAATTGACCCTTTTATTAATATATAGTGTCCTTCTTTGTCTCTTTTAATTGTTTCGCTTTTGAAGTCTAACTTGTCTGATATTAATATAGCTACTCCCGCTTTTTTCTGGTTGTTGTTTGCATGAAATATCTTTTTCCAACCTTTCACTTTCAGTCTGTGTTTGTCCTTGTGTCTAAAGTGAGTTTCTTGTAGACAGCATATAGATGGGTCCTGTTTTTTAATCCATTCTGCCAGTCTGTGTCTTTTTATTGGGGAGTTTAATCCATTTACATTTAGTGTTATTACTGTAAGGGCAGTACTTTCTACTACCATTTTGTTTTTTGGAATTTATATGTCATATCTTATTTTTTCCTCTCCTTTTACCTTTCCTGATAATCTTCATTTCTGCACTCTTCTCCAAGTCTCTCTCTCCTGTCTTTTCCTATCAGCATGTAGCACTCCCTTTAGTATTTCTTGTAGTGCCGGTCTCTTATTCACAATCTCTCTCAGTGTCTCTTTGTCTGAATGCGGGACACTGATTACGTGCTTCAACTTGGCGGGCCTGGGCTGGGGGACCTGATCAGCCCCTGGGGAGGGTGGTGGGCACGGGCGACAGCGCCCTCCGCAGCCCCCCGGGCCTGGGAAAGTGAGGCCGGAGGCAGGCCCCATTTCCTCACCCAAAATAACACTGTTAGGGGAGGCTTGTCGGAGGGAACCGCCTTTTCCCCACCCCCTTATCTTGCCCGGACACTCCCCGTTGCCAGTGCAACTCCCATCACCACCAGTGCGCATACATTGTTGCCAGACACCGTTACCGGAGCAACTCTCGCCCCTTTTCAATCAACCTCCGTGCCCTCTCAAAACCAATCCAAGCCTTTAACCTCTACAGCTACCCCGCCCTCTAAACGCCCGATATAAGCTTGTACTCTCCCCTAATAAACTCTCTTAGCTTCTTCACCCTAAAAGAACCGTGTCCCGCCTGTTCCTTTCTCGCTGCCCTCCATACTTTGCACGCCTACGCCGGGGACCGGGCCCAGTCCCCCGCCTCGCCCTCGCCTCCGGGAAAGAGCCCCCGCCGCCGGTACCCTCCAAGCAATCCTGAGAGCCTAGGATTTGGCAACCGGCCGCCACCTCCCCCCCCCAGACGAGTCAACTGCGACCGCATCTGAATATGTTTTAATCTCTCCCTCATTTCTGAAGGAAAGTTTTGCTGGATATAGAATTCTTGGTTGGCAGTTTTTCTCTTTCAGTATCTTAAATATATCATGCCACTGTCTTCTTGCCTCCATGGTTTCTGCAGAGAAATCTGTACATAGTCTTATTGACCTTCCCTTGTATGTGATGGATTGCTTTTCTCTTGCTGCTTTCAGAATACTATCTTTGTCTCTGACATTGGACAATCTGACCAGTAAGTGTCTTGGAGTAGGTCTATTGGGATCTATTCTATTTGGGGTACGTTGTACTTCTTGAATCTCTAATTTTCTGTCTTTTATAAGAGTTGGGAAATTTTCAGTGAATATGTCTTCTATTACTCTTTCTGCCCCTTTTCCCCTCTCTTCTCCTTCTGGGATACCCGTAACACGTATATTTGTGCGTTTCATGTTGTCACTCAGCTCCCTAAGACCCTGCTCATATTTTTCCATTTTTTTCACCATCTGTTCTTTTGTGTGTATGAATTCGAATGACCTGTCTTCCAGTTCACTGATCCTTTCTTCTGCCTGTTCAAATCTACTGTTGTGTCCCTCCATTGTGTTTTTCATCTCCTCCATTGTGGCCTTCATTCCCATGAGTTCTGCCATTTGTTTTTTTAAGTTTATGAATTCTTCTTTATGGTCAGCCAGTGTCTTCTTTATATCCTTCAGCTCTTTTGCTATATCTTCCTGCATTTCATCAAATTTATTTAGCGTTAGTTGCCTCCGCTCCTGTGTCTCAGCTGAGCCATTAGTTTGTTCCTTTGGCTGGTCCATGTTTTCTTGTTTCCTGGTATGGCTTGTTCTCTTAAGTTGTCTAGGCATATGATTCTCTTGATTAGTTTATTTTGGAGCTTGTTTTCTGTCTTTTACCTAGTGGTTTTCTTGTTGGTTGGCTTTGTTCTCTGGCCTCTGTTATTCAGTTCAACTTATTCTAGACCTCTAACTTAGGTTCTATTTAGTTGATTAGAATTTTTCCACTCTTGTTTTTTCTGTTTCTTGCTCTGCCTCTATGTAACCTTTTTGTGAGTGGGTCTCCTCAGATATGGTTGACCCTAGTCAGATTTTCCCAGTCTAGTGAGGCCCAGGTCTCATTGGGAGGGTATGGAGTTTTCCTGAGAATGAGGCCTTTAGAATTGGTGCTTTTCCTCTCCTGTCCAGCAGGTGGCGCTGGCCAGCCCGCAGCTCCCCCACCAGTGTAAGGAGGTGTGGAGACTTTAGTTCTCCTGGTGACTCTGATCCTGTCAGGGGCGTGGCTGACTGAAGCCCGAATCTGAATTCCAGCCCCTGGGGTCTGAATTCCCAGAAGGAGGACTGCCAGTTGAGCTGGGCCTCCCTCCACTCTCCCAATCCTCAGAACTCCAGTTGTCTCTCAGGGGCTGGAGGCCTTCAGTAGTGAATATGGAATTCAAAGACACTGTGGGTACTCTGTATCCCCTAAAGCCCAGCCCAGTCCCTCAACCTGGGCTTTCCGATAGAAAATAACCACATACATTACTTTTAGATTTAAAAAAAAAAAAAAAAAATAGAAAAGAAATCAAGAAAAAGGAAAAAGGAAAAAGGAAAAAAAAAAAAAAAAAAAAGGCTCTTTTAAAGGTCTTTCCCCAGCCTGGAAGTTTTGTCAGTGTCAGAATAGAGCATTTAAAGATATGCTTTGGGCTATTGTCTGATAATTACTCTCCAACTGCTTCAGTTCCACCCCTGCGGGGGGCTATTGAAATGCAAAAAGATAAGGGATCAGTGAGAAGCCAGAAGGGACAAAATGTAAGGGAAAAAAAATGGCTTTTTTGGAGTCTGGGAATGGGTGCCCGCTTTTACGTGCCCCCACTTCTTGGAGCCCAGCCCTTCTTTAGCACCCCAGCTCCCAAAGTTAGTTAATTAATTTGTTAATTAGTTCTGCAGTTGAGGCTGGGTTGAGCCTCCCTTCTTGCCCTCAGCAGATTGCTGTTTTTTGTCCCCCCCCCCCCTTTCAGGGAGCCGGCAGCAAGACAGTCTGTGAGGTCTGGGTGGGGAGGGGCACCAGACCCCTGGTCTGGGGAACTTACAATGTTCGCTGCGATCTCAGCTTTTCCTCCAATTCCAAACTTGTGTCCAATGTGTGACTGGTTACTGGAGACCCCGAAAACACTGTTTCATATAGCTCTTGGGTAATTGCCAGCTGCTCTAGGGGAGAGACGAAATTCTGCTCCTCACCACTCCGCCATCTTGCCCCACCTCTCTTATATTTCACTCAGCATAATGATTTCAAGGTCCATCCATGTAGTAAGTATCAGGACTTCTTTTAATGGCTGAGTACCATTCCATTGTGTGGACGTATCACAATCTGTTTATCTATTCATCTGTTGATGGACACTTGGGTTGTTTCCAGCTGTTGTCCATTGTGAATAATGCTGCTACGAACATTGGTGTACAAGATCTGAGTCCTTGTGTTCAATTAATTGGGGTATCTGCCTAAAAGTGGAATTCCTGGATATGGTAATTCTATGTTTAACTTTTTGAGGAAGTGAAAACTGTTTTCCGCAGCAACTGCACTATTTACATTTCCAACAACAATGTATAAATGTTTCAATTTCACAGCATCCTCACCAACATTTGTTATTTTCTGTTTTATTCACTCATTCATTCATTTAATAATAGTACCCAAATGAGTGAGAAGTGGTTATCTCATTGTGGTTTTGATTTGCACTTCTGTAACAACTAAATATGTTGAACTTTTCTTTTTTTTTCTCTTCCTTCTCTAATATTCCCATTTCAAAGTGAAAGAGTTTATATCTAACCACTAAAGTAACAATGGGAAATTAGTTTTTCAAAACTTCTGAAAATCACAAATGTGAGACCTCACTTGCTCACATTATTTGCTCTGTTTCCATGTTCTTTCTCTGAGTTAACTCCAAGTCACCCAGTGAGCAAAGGGCACTAGTCTGTCCCTTATAAAGAAAATGCCATCTATGTAGCAAAGGTATTTTATACTCAATTAGAATGCCAAACATCTTTTCACGTATGTGCTTATTGGCCATTTGTGTATCTTCTTTGGAGAAATGTCTATTCAAGTCCTTTACCCATTTTTACATTGGGCTGTTTGTCTGCTGGTATTCAGATGTAGAGATTCTTTATATATTCTGGATATTAAACCCTTATCAGATATATGATTTACAACTATTTTCTCCCACTCCCATTGTCTTTTCACTTTTTTGATAATGTCCTTTCAGATACAATTTTTCAATATTTTTTGATGAAGTTCAATTTATCTATTTTTCACTTATTGCTCATGCTCTTGGTGTCTTATCTAAGAAATTATTGCCAAATCCAAGGCCATGGAGATTTTCCTCTATATTTTCTCCTTAATCCATTTTGAGTAATTTTTTATATGTTGTGAGGTAGGGGTGCATGTGGATATCTGGTTGTCTTGGCACCATAAGATGAAAGGCTATTGAATTGTCTTGGCACTATTGTCAAAAATCAATTAACCGTAAATGTATGGGTTTACTTCTGAATCCTCAATCTTTCCATTGATTTATGTTTATCCTTATGCTAGTACCAGATGCTCTTGATTAGAGTAGCTTTATAGTAAAAGTTTTTTTTTAAACTTTTTATTAGAGTCACATATAAACAACTCAAAATTCCCCATTTTAGCCACTTTCAAGCATACAATTGAGAGGTGTTAATTACATTCCCAATATTGTGCTACCACCACCAACATGCATTATCACAACTTTGCATCACCTCAAAACAGAAATTCTGCACCCATTATTTCAAGAATATTTGGCTACTATGAGTCTCTTGCATTACCATATGAATTTCAGGGATCACCTTGTCAATTTCTACAAAAGAAAAAGGCAGCTGAGATTTTGATAGTGGTTGCATTAAATCTGTTAAATTTGGGGAGAATTGCCATCTTAATATTAAGTCTTCCAATCCATGTACGTGGAATGTCTTTACCATTTCTTCAAGTCTTCTTTACTTTGTTTCAATGGTGTTTTGTATTGTACAAGTCTTGCATATCTTTTGTTAAATTTACTTCTAAGTATTTTATTCATCTCTTAATATCATAAATGGAATTGTTTTCTTAATTTAATTTTTGGACTGTTCATTCTAATGTGTAGACATAGCCCACTTGTTTGGGCTAGAACTTTCAGAACAATGCTGAATGGAAGTGCTGGGAACGGACATCCTTTGCTTGGTTGTCATCTTAGGGAAAGCATCCAGTCTTTAACCGTTAAGTAAGAGGTTAACTGTGGGCTTATCATCTACTTTTTACTTGGTATCACACAGTAAACATCTTCAAAAACTGCAAAATATTCTTCTACAGCATATTTTTCATGCCTACCTAACATTCTGATCTATTAATTCACCATTCTTTATTCAATATTTATTGTTTAATTTTTATTCACAACTTCGTGATAAACTTCTATCTACATAGATATTTTAACATATTTCTGATACAATGTTTGGAAGAGGGGCTTAGAAATGCAGTTTCAAATAAAATTTCGTGCCTTTATTTTAAGCTTGTTGACATATTGTCAAATTGCTCTCTAAAAGTGGCTATAACGTACATATCTACTGTTTGTGCATAACTGTCTGTTTTCTTGCAGCTTCAAATGCTTTGGTCTTCTAAAAGTTCACAAAGTTGTTCTATTATTTCTGTAAGTTTTGAATTTCCTCCATCTGTCTCTTTTGTCATGTTTTTGTCCTTTTTTAATTCTCTATTTTCACCTGTTTCTCTTTCTCTGAAGTTTCTCTTTCTTCTAAAGTTTTCATTCAACTTCACTGATTTTACTTTCTGCAATAGTAAATCTAATGATCAATGTGTTTTCAAATCTCTTACTATTCTCCTATCTCAGATGGCTTCTTTTCCTTGTTTGCTTAGTCTCTCTTTTATGATACAATGCTTATTTTGAAATTGAGAGCATTGACCAGTTCCTATAATCATTTTCATTTCATGTAGGAAATTCTGGCTTCAGCTCTCATTTTTTATGGTTTACTTTAAATTCGCTCTAGCAGGATCTTTTCACAGGTCTATGGGTTTTTTGTCTGTTTGGCTCCTCCCCTCTGGACTTTTGCTTGTAACACTCATCTGTCCAGCAGGAGACCTTGCTGGCCCTCAATGTCATGCCCACGAATGTCACAGCCTACTGTTCACATCAGAGGAGAGAGCTGACTTTTTTAAATGGCCCAGTCTTCTCCAGTCACATTCTGGGTCCAGTTCCTTTTTATAAAAGGCAGAGTTGGGATTGGCTGTCTTTGCCTCCTCCTTCGATCTAGCCCCATGTACACTTCAACAAATATTTCTCTATGCTTCTAACATGGGCATGATCACTTTTCTGCTTTCCAGTGCTAACGTGGGCTTCCTCACCCCATGGCATTTTATTGGAAATTTCTATGGGAACCTGGTAAAGTGAGGGAGAGAGTTAGCTACTGGACTCTTTTCATCATCCAGTTGGAAACTCCACAGCATTTATTCTTGATAAATTACTGAGGGAGAGGTTGCTGGTTGCCCAACCTATCTGGTCTACTCTTCCTTCTTGGGAGAAGGATACTATTTCTGGGCTGAGCATATCATTGCCTGTAATAAATGATGTTTCTCACTTTCCTTTGAAGTTTGGTGTGACCATGTGATTAAGTTCTGACCGATGAGATGCAAAAGAGAGAATTGGTGGAGCTTCCAGGGCTGCTGCCTAAAGGGAGCTGACCCAGCTCAGAAGATCTTTTTCTGTTACTTTTCTTTGGCCTGCAATGCTGATGGGATGACTGGCACTCCAGCAGCTAGCTTAATCTAGGAGGATGAAAGCCATGCATTAGCATGGTGTTGAAGAAAGTGAGGGGTCTAGGATTATGATGATACTGGGGAGCTGCCACTCCAGTCTTGGACAGTCTACCTCAGGGCTGGTTTTATGTGAGAGAGAAACCAGCCTCTCTCTTGTTTAAGCGACTCATTTGCTTTAAAGAAATTAATCAAACCTAATCCTAACAGATATAGTTTGACATGCATTTATCAACGCCAGTGTATCCTAACTTTGATCCAGTTCATGATTTTAATCACATCTGTCTGTATTTGAAGTATCATTTACTTAATTTTTATTTTTGGAAACTTAAATGTTTTTACTTAAATAGTTATGTTTCAAAATGAAATATAGTACCTAAAATACATGGAAAACAACTATCATAGGACATAAATGTAAAATAATTATGAAAAACTGATTAAACTGTTGCTATATACTCTTGCCTGTCTACAATCTATCAGCAAGCAATAGATTCCTTAAAGACATATCAGCTTCTAAGGAAATCAACTTCTACTCAATCAGAAGGCTTCAATGAGAACTGAATAGCACATAAGTTTTGTATTGTCATTTATTTAATCCCATTTCTACATGCCACCTAAAACCATCCAGATACCAACTGTGGTAAACATTGGGAAAAAAAACCCATTTGCACAAAAAACAGAGAGAAAATGAAAATGTATGGCTTTTTGTTACACATTTGTCTAAGACGACATGGTGACTATAGTGACCAAGATTCTGAAAATGCAAAGTGGAGTTTGACGGACAGAGTATAATTAGTTATTCTACTTCTGTTCCATAATATTTGTTCCAAAACACACTAAATCAAAAGAGATACGATGGCTGGGATAGCATTCTTATGTTAATACTGTTATGATAAGGTTTTCAGAAATCAAACTTCTTCAAACAATGAAGGATGTATTTCAATTTAGATAAAAGATCTCCACTCATTCCTTCCGAGTTCATCACTAGCACGAAATTGTTTCCTTAATCCATAAAATTACACCTGTCACAGTGACTCAACTTCACTAACACAACTTCCTGTTCCAACGTAAAATATTAGCAAGACAAAATCTATGGCTCTCAAGCTAATTAAGATATCACCTTTGGCTTTCATATGATCAGTTTCTGCCTTTTAAGCATAATTGAAAAACATTCAAAGAGAGTAAGAATTTATAAAGCAAAACAGCTTCTAAAGCAAACTCTACTAACATTATTAAAACATCCTCTGGATAATACCTTTCCCAATTATGCTTAAGGTAAAGAGAAATAGCTCTATCCAGTCTACTCACTATACCAAATAATGGATTTTTTCTTCCTTGACTCCCTAAAGAAAGAAATAAAATGAACATTTCTGCAGTGTTGATGAAAGTTGAATATATAACTGAAGATATATTCTATAATATACCTAATTTTCAATTGTATATACTTTATTAAATAGGTAAAAATGGTAAAAAAGTATCAAACAGTCCAAAAGGTTCATGGTAAAAAGTAAGTTACTTTCCACCTTCTCCACAGTGGCAGTCACACCTGCCAGTCTCCTGTATAGTCTGCTCAGGACACTTTCTGCTCAGGAAAGCACGCTTCCCGGGGGGTTCCCACGTGCAGCCTCAATACAGCTGCTGTCATGCAACTGCAACTTGCGTTTTTTGTTTTTTTTTTATTGGAGACCAGTCAAGACATGTACATACAGATTCGCATCGTAATACATAACAGAGATATGTTCTAAATCAAGAACTTCAGTAAAAAAATATTCATGGAGAGTCCACATTGCTCCAGATAGGACTTTAGGATCTGGAAAAAGACTTGCAAAAAAAGATAGAATCGATTCCTAAACTCAAACAGCATTCACTCTAGAGATTCCTCATTAGGCAAAACCTTCTTAGCTTTCGTGTAAGAACTGAATTCCAAAAACTAAATTAATCCCCTACACAACAAATATTTGTATACAGAAAAATACATACAAAATGTATGCAATTTTTAGCATAGATATTTATATACTATATATTTGTTCCACATGCACATATAATATATTGTACATATACATAGATACGTATAATAAACCACACAGACACACATTCTCTGAATGAAATGGCATTATATGAGGACTTTTAAAGAGCAGCCTGTACCTTAATGGGGATAAACTATCCTTGGAAAGCTTCTTACCTTTCTCTCCATGCCCAAGATGAGCTGAACTCATTCTTAACCCAAAATTCAAAAGCAAAAAGAAATATTTCATAAAAGTTTTATGATGATTCAAATCCCTTTGCATTTCTTAGATAACACTACAACTACTACTACCACTAGTCCATGTGAGTAGGAGGCAAGAAAGGGCTCAAGAGGAAAGAAAAGCACATGGGTGGAGATCCTTTCCTCCAAACTTCTCTTCCTCTTCTGGTAAGGGATAAAATCTATCTATCCATCCATCCATCCATCCATCATCCATCCATCTATCCCTTCTAATTTTTTCAGCCTATACAACACAAAACAAGCCTTTTATTGAGGTGACACCTGATTTCCCCAATCACAGCACAGAAATGGACAAATTTAATGTGTTCCTATTTGAACATTCATCAAGTTAATCCAGTGGCACATCATCATTACATAAGGATTTATGACTGAACCCAAATGCAGAGTCCCTCTTTTTCTTCCACATTGGCTCTACAAGTTTTGAAAAATCTTAAAACAAAATAAAAAGTCACAGGAAACATCACAAACCAGAGCTACTTATGACCCAACCCCCAGGCACCAACACCAAACAAAGTTTCTAGGAGCACAGAGCGGAATTCAAATCAAAACCCATGCAAACTGGCTTCAAATGCTCCTTGGTGACTAAAACAGAAAAGTGCAATAGGCACCCACTGAGACTCGCATCCCCTATATAATGGAAAATAAATATATTCTCCAAACATCAACCTATGAAGTTTAAAGGTCTGCACTCCAAAAACAATGTATTCCATACCTGGGATTCTTTATTCAGTTATTGTTCAAATTTTCAGTAATACAGGGAATAAAAATCAACCTGAATTGGCAAATATATGTGACCAGACTAGGAATTCTCCAGAACCACAAGTGAGGTTTGGAGAGACTGGAATAAATGAAGAACTACTGAGTTTCCAAGTCCCTCTTTGCCCAGCTGTGAATTGAGAGTTTCTAATTTGGTTAGTATCAGATTCAGATTCAGGTTTTGATTTCACTCTAGAGTGACTTAGAAGTCCTTGTGATCCACAGTAGAGAGTTCCTGTGTTATGAAGAAACGCCTGCCCAGAGATCCAATCACACCCATTCCATATAAATATTCCCAGTAAATGGGCAATGCAACCCTGTGTGCCCACAGATCCATGTGCTCCTCTTTTATAACACTTGTAAAGCGTGCCATTTTGTCAGAGATGCCCAGGCTCTTAGTTTCCCTGCTCATATCGCTGTGAAAGGGGCAGGCTGAAGCAGAACATCATCTGTAGGTAAATCCCATCTATTTGGAGCAGTCCTTGTAGGTGACAGAGGCGTTAAGTAGGCCCACCGTAACTAACAGCCCACCTACCCCAGATGAAGGCTTTCCTCCATCTGGCCTGGAGACACTGACATAGACGCGCATATAACCCAAACCGCAGGTAAATGGCTGTTAGCAAATCTAGGAGACAGGCGGTCACAGCTGCAGCTGATTTGAATATATCTAAGGCCCGTTGGGACTCACCTGTTTTCCAAGCCAGCAGATATCTTCTGACAAATGATGACAGCAGGTGCATACTTCCCCTTGTACTCCGGGCTCTCCTTGACTTCCCAAATGGAAGGGCTGCTGGCTCTCACCCCGACGATGCTCACACCTTTCTTCACCTTTGCCCTGGTGGAGACAGTAAAGGCATTTCTCAGACAGTTCCAGGGTCTCCTGGGGGACTGCTGTTGCCAGGAACACAGTCATCTTAATTACACATCACTGACTTGCAGGTTCAAGCTCAGGTCTAACAGGATTTACCCACACAGGTACAGTCATCTTCCATCCAGCTGTCCCAAAAAACCTTTTTCCTGTTATTCCTACCTTTGCCAGGGGAGCTAGTGACAGCACACTGACAAGAACAAGCATTAGTTACATAAAGAAATAAGAGTATAACTGTGCTAGTTCATGCTTCCAAGTTTTTTTAAAAAATGAACTACCTGAAAATTCCTAGACAGTTGGAACTAAAGAGAAAGAGGAAATGAATTAAAACTGCAAAAAAACAATGCACCTTCACTGACTGTCTCATATGTGCCAGGCACCAATGGTCATGTCATCTGTTATCTTATCCAATTCTCTCAACAACTGGGCAAGTCCAAGATGAGGAAGCCGAAGCTCAGGGAGGTTATGGAATTAACGGTGGCCCACAGGCCAGTGGTGAGCTGAGTTCTGAGGTCTATCTGACTCCTAAGTTTGTGCTCTTTCTAATACATCATCATCATCATCATCACCACCACTGATTATCTGCCATAAGCCAGGCACTCTGCTAAGTCCATTACAGCTTTATCCCATTTAATTTAAATAACCACCCTATGTGTGCAGTGCCATTTCAATTTTCACCGAGCAGGTCAGAAGCCTGGGGTTAGGAGAAACTGAGTTACATGGGTACAGCACACAGCTTGTGAGCCAGGGTTCATCAGCCTCACCTTTAAGTTTCAGGCACTGAAGCTGCTTATTTTGAACCCACTCACATTCTCTATTATTCAACACTGGTGAGAACACATCATGTTGTCTAATGTCTACCTGGACTTTAGACAAAAAGAAATTGAACAAAGTGTCCTTTCCATGACAGACTTCATTTATTGTTTCTGTCCTCCATTTATTAATTCCTTCCTTCCTTCATTCATGGAAGGGGATAGATGTTACGGCCACAGATTCTCCTCCAAGATGTCAGTGACTTCTCTCCCTGGAGAGAGGCCGGATGACTGAGAGGGAAGAAAACACAGCAGAACTGGTTTTCTTATTTGTCCTTATTTTTCTCTGAGAAACCTAAAATTAAAAATGTATACATAACAAGGACTGAAAAGCGCATGGTGAAAGGACAACACAAAAAATTGCAAACAGTCTGATTTACAACCTGACTTACATGTTTGCTGTTGTGTTTTCTCATTGTGGTTCCCTGGGATAAATGGAGCCCTTGAGAGTGACCAGATGGAAGACAATGCCAACAGCGGCAGGGTCTGGGGTGCAAATCCCCAACTTAGAACTGGTCTGTGTGTGTGAACACACATACCAGGAGATGGTTTCCGAGCTTCCGAGTCTCAAAGGCTTGTTCTAACATCAGAAGTGACAGGCGAAGCCTCTCTCCTTTGTTATGCAAGGGGCAGTGGATGAGGACACTCCTAGGTTAGGGCTTAGAGCGAAAAGGCACGCGGGCCCATTTCTAACGCTGAGAACACAATTTCCCATGGAAACAATGTTTAGCCATACTGTGCAGTAACGTGTTCACATAGCGGGCCTGGGACTGCTCCCCTTAAAAAGGTGGCCTGCGAGGGGGTCCCTTGGCTGGCCTCTGGGAACTTGGATTTCTGGAGGGTTTCCTAGCACTGACAAGACTGGCTAACTGTGCATAAATTGTTTGTACAAGCAATGTGGATTACGCTGAGCACCTGCTTTCCTTCCGGGAGTCTGGAATTCTGGTGCATGCCAGGCAGAGGTGACCTGCATGACCAGCACCCAGCAAAATCCCTGGACGCTGAGTTGCTTATGGGCTCCCCTGGTAACAGTATTTCACAGGAGTCCCCACAACTCATTAATGAGGGCAATTAAGCATACCCTGTGTGACTCCCCTGGAAGAGAACTCTGGAAGTTTCTGCTTGGGTTCCCCAGACCACGGCCCGGGAGTCTTTTCCCTTTGGCCCTACCTCTGTGATACGTCTTAGCATGGGTGCAACTACAAGCTGAGTCCTGGGAGTCCTACCAGCAAATTATATCTGGGGGTGGTCTTGGGGATCCCAACTCACATATTGATTTGACTAGTCTACAAAGAGAAGAGCAATTCCTTTTTTAAGAAGGTGATCATCATATATGCCAATATGTTTTGTGTTTTAAAAAGTCATTGTACAAGCAAACATTTTGAATGCAGTCATTTATAAATTGAGAATTGCATGCATGGGCCACTGTCTGACCTTCTGGACATGCAGGTTAAACACCCAGGTGAATAAGATATGATTTCTGCTTTGCAGAAACTCAATTAAATTGCAGGCAACAATTCACTGTGGACAGCTAGCTTTATATTAAGATGAATTCTAAAGACTGCCCCAATTACTGTGCACTGGAATTTTATTGAATCAAATTTGCTTGAAATAAATAGGTCATCAACCTGGATTTGGCAATCTTTTTATTATACAGGAGATATCATTGTATAGGCATTTTCTGATATATAATGGGTTTATAGTTTTCTTAAATTTTATTCATAAGCAGGTCATTTGGAATTCAGACCACGTTTCTCCATGAATCATTTTTAAGTTCCTAGGAAAGAACACAGCTGCTTATTTAACCCATGTAGAATCCCAAATACGTTGCTAACAATTCTTCGGCAGCTACATGAAGCCTGCAATTTATAGCTTTATTTCTGAGAGAAATTTAGCACAGGACATTAGGAAGGTGTCTTTCACAGAGAATATTTTCATAAGAGAAGACACTTTTCTAGGGCATGTTTCAGATGTTCTGAATTGAAGAAGGGATGTGTGTTCTAGGGTTATCCTAATGTAGTGCGCATATATCAAATATGGATGTACGTAAGAAAATTGGGTGGTTATTCCTCAGAGAATGTGCCTGTGCTATTTACTGAGCAGGTTTGCTTTAGGTTAACTATTCTGAAACACTAATCTCACTGCTACAAGAGGCAGCATTTTGGAGCCATTAAGGTAGTTCTTGGAACATGCGTGATTTGGCCTCACTGGGTCTGAACCAAATGCTAATTTACTCCTTTGTTTATGACAAGTGAGTTACATACATTCATTAATGGAGTTTTATAACTTATTTGTGGTTCAATAGATAAAGGTTACACTGACAACTTCATTACACAGAGATAAACATAACACTTGATTTCAGAAGACACTTCGCTATGTATTTATACTTAATAATAGATCCTCCATGGTGATGGGGGAAAAAAACCATAATTTTCCCCATAGTATGCACCTGCACTGTACTTTGGTACAAATAAAACCTGACAGTACATTGCATTTTTAAAACATAACAAAGCTACAGAAAATACATGTGTGTATGTGTTTTCCAAACACAGAGCTCAGTAACATAATTGAAATAGCTAGTGTCTTGGACTCAGAGTTGTGGTGGACATTTGTTTTTGCTCCCCAACATCAAATGCTTTGTGTTTCAGGTAAGAGCACACTAGTTTTGCTTACTTATCTACCCCTGCCCCATTCTGTACTGTGAGGATGGTGTTGGCCAATGAGGGCTTCTCCTCACCACCCTGGCCAGGAGGTGAACACATGGTCCAAGCCAATGTAAGCTGGAAGCTCTCTCCCCAGAATTTAATCTTCAGCAAAAAGACATCGTAAGTGAAAAAGGGTTAGAGGAAACTCATCCAGCGCTGAGGCCCTAGAAACTGCCTACTGGTTGGCACTATCTGGCCCCCCGGGGATTAATGTGACTAAGCCTTTCTGAACGTGGTTTTCAGCCTGTCCTTTGAGTTCACAAAGTACTTCACATCTGTGCAGCTCAGTCTCTTCTGCCTTAATTTAGCTGGAGATGGTTACTCTGATTTGCAGCTGTTTTATAAGGGTAGGCCTTAGATGCTATGACAAAGAGACCTGAAAGATTTGGCTGTTTGTAGAGCAAGGAAGTGTATTTCTTTCTCCTGTGATAACTCATTGCTGGTGCTCCAGGTCTGTGGATGGCTCTTCTCCACACAGGCACTCATGGATCGAGGCTGAGGTGGCTCTCCCACTCTGAGCTCACGGCTTCCACTGCCATTCTCTTCACCACCATCCCAGCCAACAAGAAGGGCCGGGAGCCAGAGGCCAGGGCCAGGGACTTCCCCGTAAGTAAATGAGGCAGATGCTGCATACCAGTTCCACTCACTCCATTGGAAATGTGGCCACACCTAGCGCAAGGGCAGGGGATGCTGGGAAATCAGTTTTAAGCTGAGCAGCTGGGTACTACCCACAAATTTGTTACTATGGAGTAACGAGAAATGTGTTTTGATGGACAATTAGCATCCCTACCACCACAACAAAGATCCCATTGTGTTGTCAGGATCTAAAAGAATTCAGATTTGAGACTAACGCTGATAATAAATTGCTTAACAGAGAGTGTCTCCCTGCTGTTGCACCCTTCTCAGTGAAAGCATGCTTAGTGTACAGACTTAATACAGGCCCATTCATCTATAAATTGTACACATGGACTTCTGAACTAATAATATGTGTGCTGTAAAACATATCCAAAAATAGAAATAAACAATGACAAGATACCATACACTCCTCGATATTTACCCAAATGAGTTGAAAAGTTATGTTCATGCAAAAACCTGAACAGGACTGTCTATGGCAGCTTTATTCTTAATTGTCAAAACTGGAAGTGACCAAGATGCCCGTTCACAGATGAATGAGGAAACAAACTGTAGTACATCTGTACAATGGGATGTGACTCAACAATAAAAGGGAATGGGCTCTTCAAGCCATGACAAGACATGGAGGAATCTTAAATACAGGACACTAAGTGAAAGAAGCAAGTCTGAAAAGGCTCCATACTATTTGATTCCAGCTATATGACATTCTAGAAAAGGTGAAACTATAGTGACAATAAAAAGATCAGCAGTTGCCAGGAGTTCAGGAAGTGTTGGGGGTGGGGGGGTGGGATAAACAGGTGGAGGACAGCCAAGTTCTTGGACAGTGAAACTATTCTGTATGATTCTGTAAAGATATTGCCAAAACCCATAAACTATACAGCACAAAGACTGAAACTTAATGTAAACTATAGACTTGAGTTAACAATAAGAAGTCAATATTGGTTCATCAATCGAAACAGATGTACCACACTACAGAAAGGTGTTAATGAAAGGGGAAACTGTGTTTATATGTGTGCATGTGTGTGTGGGAGTATATGGGAACTTTGTACTTTCTGTGCAATTTTCTGTAAGCCTAGAATTACTCTACAAATAAAGCTCATTATAAAGAACTTAGATAAAAATAATGCGGGATATGTAAAAAGAGGAATTTCAGTGTTTGTTCCCTTTGACCTCAAGATGAGATCTATTTAAGATTTGCATGTGTGCGTACAGGTGTGTTTATGTGTTTGTCAGCAAAGGTCGAGCTGAGAAAGAGAGCTGGAGTGAGAGAGAGAGGGCTGTGGACAAGTTCACTACTTGATAGAGTTTGGGTGTGAGAGGAGAGGCGTGGCTGCTGTGTAAGCATCAGTCTACATATCTATAAGTGCAAGTGCCAATGTCAGAAACCACCACTGGCCAGTCAAGGCAGAAGCAGGCTAATCTTGGCCCGCATTTGCAGTCCACTCTAGGAGGTGGGGGCCTTTCTACTTCTCTCAGCTCCCAGGGGTAAGTCTTGCCTTCCGTGCCTCTCCCTGGGACATTCAAATGTGCACCTAGTTGGCCAATGCAGGTCTCTTGGTAGAAGAAAACCTGGCTGAAGTCTGCCATCTCCATAGTCCTTTATGAGGGGCTATCCATGGAGTGACACACAATTTCCTCCTTGCCATGTGATGCCACCCACTTACCCATGTAGATTTGGTTCATGCCATCTCTCCCGTTCAACTGATGGGAACCTGTATTTATCCACTGGTTCAGAGTCAAAAGAAAACCCCTTTGGGTCAAAGCAAAGCACTTTAGAATTGTTCACTGTCTCCCTACTTATTTTCTCTCATTAATTGTGAGTAGGAATAAAATACACTCCATTTTCTCATATGTGGCAGCTATATTATCAGTGTTAATTCTGCAGCCTGTATGGATGTGAACATCCAATTGCTCTTTGCTTCTAACTTCTAATTGGCCAGAAACAGTTTATGACCTTACCATTTTCCATCCAGCCACATGTGTGTGCAGCTCCTCACATTCTTATTTCAAGAATCACTCCCAGTCCCATCTCCATGTCCTGGGCCTGTCCTGGGCAACAATTATATTAATATGCTTGTTTATGACATTATTAGAGGTTCTTTGTGAAACATGTCCCTCTTTTCCCTTCCTGAGACACTGGGCCCTTCTTTCTCTCACTGGAATACGTTTTGCTAAGTCTCCTTGCCACGGCTTTTAAATTATCCCAATATACACAAAGACCAGTAGAGCTACAGAGGAAAGAGCTGAGCATAGCTAAAGTAATAATCCAAATCAGTGGGTTCCAAAGTATTTTTATAATGGACCCCTATCAGTAAAAAATATTTTGGCATGCAACCTTAACATAGGCCTGTGTATTTAGAATTTTACACTTGGACTATTGAACTAATATTAGGTATACCATAAAGCATGCACAGAAATGGAAATTAAAAATGATGAAATAAATATATTGACAAGTCCTAATACTGACCTCCATAATCCTAAGGAATAATCTTGCAGACCACTGCAGGTACACACATCCCACGTTATACGGCACTGCTCCAATCCCCGGGAACCATTACTTCCCAGATGCATGATGAATGATGCACAATGAGCATAAGTCGCGTAACAGTAAAGTGTGCAAATGCATTGTGATGGTTGGGTTCATGTGTCAACTTGGCTAGGTGGCCTAGCTGTCTGGTCAAGCGGGCACTGGCCTGACGGTTCCTGTGAGGCTATTTGAGGCTGGTTGGTTTGTCGGATCATCAGTCAATTGACTGCGGCTGACTGATGACTCATCAAGGGGCGTGCTTCCACAGTGAGAGAATGCAATTGGCTGGATTTGGTCCGGGTGATCAGTTGGAGGCTTATAAGCCGGACGGTTAGAGAACCTTCACTTCTTCTTCAGCTGCTCAGTGAAGCTTTTCCTGGGGAGCTCGTCGAAGTTGCCAGTTCGTTTCCTGAGGAGTTCGTCGAGGTTGCCGGTTCGTTTCCTGAGGAGTTCGTCGGACGTCTTCCTTGGGGTTGACAGCTTGTTGACGGCTCTGCAGAATTTGGACTCGTGCGCTCCCGCAGTTGCGTGAGTCACTTTTACAATTTGATAATCAGAGACATCTCTCATTGATTCTGTTTCCAAGGAGAACCCTAACTAATACATGCATATAACCAAGCTGAAACTCCACTGCCAGCTCTTTGTGTTCATATCCTTTTTGGAGTATGAGGGAGGCTGTTTTCACACTGTCAGTTTCTTTGTGAAGTTAAATTTAGAATTAAGGTCAACCACTTCAAGGCGACCCGTTTTTGAGGTCTTGCTATCCATGAGGCATTTGGGACACAAGGAAGCACAGGGTGCAGTCTGCTCTCGAAGAACTACCACGTGTCGGAGATTCCAGAGGAGCGCGAACGTGGGGCGGAGTCTGTCCACGTGAGGGCGAGTCTCCCAGAGCCTGTGACTGCAGCCCAGGCAGGAGGAACCTGGGGTGTGGCCATGGGAGGGACGGACGGTGAGCATTCCCAGCCAGTGGGTGAGCAACTGAACTTTCACAGGCCCTGGAAGTGCAACATGTATCTGTAATCAGAATGTGCAAACCCCACCAGGGGTTGGAAACTCCGACTGGAATACCCGGGCCTCATCTCAAGGCAGACATGAGGAAATGAAGGCCCAGGGCTGACAAATCATCACAACATTTAAGAGAAGCCAGAAATTCTCACTTCATGAGAAATTGCAAAACTTTGAAAATGCTGTGTTGGCTAAACAAAGCATCTGAGGATCTGGTGCTATCAGTTTATGACTGAGCTGGAACTCAGTAAGCAAATACATGCTGAGTAAGTTACTGAGTGAACGAATGAATGAATGCATCTGCACATTTCTTGTTCGCTCTGAGATAGTGAGAGGTAGTCAAGCATGGACATGAGTTTACACTTACATGTCTCCCCATGTATGTTCTGATTAAGTAGATTAAATATGTTTATTGTGAAAAGACAATGAGAAATATACAAAGGTATAAGGAAGAAAGTAAAAACCACCTGAATATCCATTACTCTGAACCTAAACTATTATATTTTGGCCATCAACCTTTGATGCACCTCTTTGAACTCATTTTCATAACCAATCTCATGCCCAGGGCTGCCACTGCCCACGCAGTTAGTGAAATGACCCAGCCCTGAGGGCGCCACTCATACAGATTATGATATGAATGGATCTCTATAGTAGAGCAGGGCACAGCCTGTACAACTGTACATGGCAGCCTTGTTTATGCTTTTTTCATCACAGATGACCCCTGCTTCTCTCTACCAGCTCTAGGGACAAACAAAATAACCAAAAGCAGGAAACTTAAGAGAGCCCGGAAAGGAGGAAAGCCAAAGTGACAGAGCGTTGCATCTTGGTCCAAAGGGGGCTGCCCTGTGATATCGAGACTCGGGCCTGGTCATCCTTGGGCTTTGAGGACCTCCCATTTCCTCTGGGATGTAAATGAGTCAGCATCTTTCACCTTTGACAGCAACCTGGCCTGTGGGCTTCCTTTGACAGCAAAGACAAATGTTCAATGACTTTTTAAAAGCGATTTTAGAGCTTAATGCCTCCTGCACATAATCTTCAATCTTTCTGGGCACCTGGTTTTCCTCCTGCCTCTACGTGCATGGGAAGGCTTCATGAGGCCAGCCCCACTTGCAGGTGCTGGAAGAGACGTGGGATTCACAGAAACAAGGACTGAAAGAGCATCACACAAGATAGGAGTGAGGTCTAGCAGCATCTCCCGGCATGCGGAATATGGACACAGGTGCCGGACGCTTTGGAGGGACCCCTGCCCACACCAAAACAACACAACCACCACAATCACCACCATGACCAGCACCACCATCACCAGCACCACCAGCACCACCATCACCACCAGCATCACTACCACCACCACCACCACCACCACCACCACCACCACCATCACCACCAGCATCACCACCACCACCACCAGCACCACCACTAGCACCAGCACATGACCTGGAAGGAGATAACTGAAACAGATGATGAATAACACGAAGCGAGTAAACCAAACTCATCTTTTCATTTGTTTATTTATTCATGGATTCATTCAACAAAGCCTTTGGAGTTCCTCTACAGCTCAGGAACTACTCTCAGCACTGAAAATGCAGTTATGGACAAAATAGCACATTTCCTATTGTCATAGAACTAGGATTCCAGTAGGGGAAACAGGACACACACACACACACACACACAGATACACACACACATTTTATTGTGTTGACAAGTTCCTTGAAGAAAAATAAAGCAAAACAAGAGGACAGAGAGACCTGGGGTGGCTATTTTAGATAAGGAAAGATTTAATTTTTATTATCGACATGTCTGTCAAATGGTAAAGCCACAAATTAAAACCTGTGGGAAGTAGGAGGGAAATCTATGTATACATACATAGATGTCATCTGAAATTTGATTTGTGCTTTGTCTAGCATTTGACAAACTCCTCAGATTCCTACTGAAAATAATCAGACACCATCCAAGAGTCTAGAGTGCCATTTACATATCCTACAGCTTATTTTGCAAGACCATTGTTTGTGTACTCACAGGAATAATTATAACTTCATGCACACCAGTTATTCTCATGTGAAAAAACAAACAAACAAACAAGCTTTGATAAAGACTCCTCCTTCCACACAGCCTCCCAGGAAATGGACAGTCAGGTGGAAAGGAGAATGACAAGCGAGAGCCGAGGATGCCGCACGAGCTCACCACCATTTCTAGAAAAACAGGACAAATTATTCATGCCATTGATACCAAACCAATGAATCACAACACACTTACCCCAGATGTCCATCGTTAGAACAGAATTGCCCCATTGCTTACATAGTATTACATTTCCCATTGCATGGACATCAAATAAAACAAAAGATGTGCAAGAAAATAGTACTGTTCTTAATTGAATGTACTGAACTCTGTGTGAGAGAGTATCAAGTTCTTTACACAGTGTTGGGAGAAAGTAGACTTTAGCTATTACTATATTATTTCCCTTGTTGCATTGAAACCCGGACACGTGACTCACCTTTAATCCATTCCCCCCCTCCATCTCACCAAAACAACCACCACTAACCATTGCCTTGATTCTTCTAAAATAAAACACAATCCATACACTCCAATGGGAGAGATAGGAGGTGTAAGCATGAAGTTCAAATCAGCCTTAGAAATTCCCCTGTTAGCCTGGGCAATAATCTCCCCAGAGTAAGCATGAAAAGTATTTGCAGATAAGCAGGTGTGGGTGGCCTGCCCACCAACAAGGTTTCAGAATGCTCCACTACACTTTCACGTGGAATTTCCAGGGCATCCCAATGCACAGAGGGGCTGGGATTTGTTTGCTTCCTGGGTGTTCCAGTTTGCTAATGCTGCCGGAATGCAAAACACCAGAGATGGATTGGCTTTTATAAAAGGGGGTTTATTTGGTTACACAGTTACAGTCGTAAGGCCATAAAGTGTCCAAGGTAACACATCAGCAATCGGGTACCTTCACTGGAGGATGGTCAATGGTGTCCAGAAAACCTGTTAGCTGGGAAGGCACGTGGCTGGCGTCTGCTCCAAGTTCTGGTTTAAAAATGGCTTTCTCCAAGGACGTTCCTCTCTAGGCTGCAGTTCCTCAAAAATGTCACTCTTAGTTGCACTTGGGGTATTTGTCCTCTCTTAGCTTCTCTGGAGCAAGAGTCTGCTATCAACGGCCATCTTCAAACTGTCTCTCATCTGCAGCTCCTGGGCTTTCTTCAAAGTGTCCCTCTTGGCTGTAGCTCCTCTTCAAAATGTCACTCTCAGTTGTACTGAGTTCCTTCTGTTTGTCAGCTCATTTACATAGTTCCATTGATCAAGGCCCACCCTGAATGGGTGGGGCCACACCTCCATGGAAATATCTCATCAGAGTTATCACCTACAGTTGGGTGGGGCGTATTTCCATGCAAACAATCTAATTCAAAAGTTCCAACTTACCCCCCACTAATATGTCTGCCCCACAAGACTGCATCAAAAAATATGGCTTTTTCTGGGGGACATAATACATTCAAAGCAGCACACTGGGGTTTTGGATAAGACCTAATTTTATTGTCTAGCAAAAGTCCCAACCCTCTAATTTCACTAAAACGCATAATAGAACTAGATTGCTGTTTTCTCTAGCTTTCAAGGTTATCAGCGTTTTACAGGAATTGGTAAATACACTTCTTTTAATTAAAGAAAGCATTCTAAATCAAAACCAGAACTATGTTTAACAAACTCAGATTTTCAGGGATGTCTTTTGGGGGTTGTTTAAATTTCAGTAACTTTTTTTTCATTGAAAAACTAATACATACAAATTGCAAACATTTCAAATGGTACAAATGGGAATACAAAAAAGTAAGAGTTTCTTTCACTGCTGACATATTCCATTTTAATGGGCATCCTTGGGGAGATCCACATATTTAAATACATAGATTTTTAAAAATAGTGTGTACATACATTCACACAGTATTTACAGACACTTGAAAACATTCTGGAGGTGTATCTATATCAGCCCTTATAGATCACTGCTTTTTCTTTTTGTCTTTAAACTACATTCTAAACTACATAATCTACTAAGTTGATGCATTTGAACAAAAATTACTTGCCCAGAACTCGTGTGACGGACAAATGGAAGTGTTCCCATTTGCTAATGCTGCCAGTATGCAAAATACCAGGAACGGATTGGCTTTTATAAAGGGGATTTATTGGCCACCTTTCCCATGCCCAGGTACTCTTTCCTACAGTCATAAACACCGAGATAATTTTATACGACAAACGCTCATATATCCCTTACTATCTGCCAAAGAACTTTGCAAATATCAACTTATGTTTCATCATATGAGGTAAGTACAACACCTTGCTTGATGACTTTAATTCATTCCTTAAGCCCTGCTGACAAGTGGAATTAGAAAAACATTTCTATTAATTTTAATGGGGAAAAAAATGCATGACACTTCCATCCCAAAGAGGCAGCTGCCTAGACACTGAAAGCCTGAGCTGCACCTGCATCCTCCTGGACAGGTAAATTAACACATTCAGTCCTCTTCAAATCCCAGAAAGCCAGGAGAGGTTCCCCCTAATCTTTCCAACATGTTCCTCTCTCCCCAGTTGGAGCTTCAGCCCAGTGGCTGGCCACAGAGACACACAGCTCACTCTCCCACCAAAGACACCTACCTTTCCTCTTTCCACAATCCCTCAGGCCTGAACCTGTGTCTACAGAAGTGGAATTCCCTGGGCCACGTTCTGCTTCTCCCTGCCCCAATGTATAATAAAATCCACCAACTTAGTATGTTTGGTCTCTGTCTTAGTCTCTGGGATTCTGTAACAAAATTCCACAAACCGGGTGGCTTTAAAGAACAGGGCTTTACTCTCCCCCAGTTCTGTATGCTAGAGTCCAAAATCACGGTGTCAGCAAGGCTGGTTCCCTCTGGTGCTCTGAGGCTGAATCTGTTCCAGGCCTCACTACCAGCTTCTGGTGGCTGTCAGCCATCCTTGGGTCCCCCGCCTTGTGGACACGTCACTCCAATCTCTGCCCCTGTTGTCACGTGGCCTGCTCACTGCCCACGATTCTGTGTCCACATACCCCTCTTACAAGGACACAGTCACTGGACTTAGGACCCATCCTAATCCAGTCTGACCTCAGCTTCACTGCATTAGCAAAGACCATTTTTCCAAATAAGGTCACATTCACAGATTCCGGGCAGATATGCATTTTAGGGACACTTCAATCAGTACAGCCTCCCTCAAGATATGTTAAAAAGCAGGGAGGGTAAGGGAGATTGGGAAAAAATTCTTCTCATACTCCACAAAATCTGGCTTTCTAGCTGATTGTCTTGCTGGGGACAAGAGAATCCCATCTTGGATATCAGAACTTGGGCCTTGACCTTGATTTTTCCCTTTGGTTTCCTGTTGTACAATGGTAGCTGGACAACATCAAGAGCACCACGCTTCAGTCCTCAAAGCTTCCACGTGAACGTACTGCACATCAAGTCTGCTCACGTTTTGTCGACCGAAGCGAGTCACATGACCACACCTAACTTCAACGGGGACGGGGAAGTGAATCCTCCCACCCCCACCCTCAGGCAAGCGGAAACCTTGGACTGACTAACAAGGAAGTCATTTACTCAGAAATACAGAGGTGCCAAACACATTAAAGTGTCTTAAAAACGATGAACACTTTAGGGACACAGCCTCATTTCACAGATGAGAAAACTGAGGTTAAGAAGCAAGTATGAAAGACTGGATGTTTTGACCACTAGGCGTGCGAGAGGAAGGAGGTGCTTACCGCACTGTACCGTCACTTGCCAAGTGTGGAACTGAGGGGCTTACCCTCACCTTTCTTCCAGGCCCCCAGCAGGTGAGCTTCCCCACCCCCTTTGAAGTGAACTGCAGTCACACGGCTTGCTTTGGTCAATGAAATGGGAGCTGGTACAGGTGCCGCACTTGGGGCAGCTCTAGGGTTAAAGCTGTGTTGTGGTGTGGTTTCCGCTAGCCCAGCGATCGTAAATGTTCCAGAGGGCTCCTGATGCATCACCCTGGACCCTGACTGAGGAAGGTCCCAAGCAAAGCCCCCACAGACCTGTAGTGAGAAAGAAATGAGCCTTGGTGGTTTCCAACCCTGAGGTCTGGGGCTCATTTGTTACTGCAGCTTAACCTAGACCATACTGTCTCTTAGAGAAATCTTTTTCTGACTCTCTCAACTAATAGGATAAAAACTGGGAGCTGGAGTCAGAATTTGTGGATGTTTCTCAGCCTGATTATACAAGAGAAAAACAGATCTGGTGGTCATTAGGAAAATTTGTTTTTTGAGTAGAGCAGGGATAATTTCCCAGATTCTATGGCACTGGATGAAAAAGCAGAATCAGCCCATTTCCTTGATGAAATCAACTACTGACCCTACACTGATTAATTTTTCCCCACACTTTTAAATTAAAAAACCCCAGAAAGAGTTTTGAGCCTTAGGACCTGGACGCAAACCCTCTGTTTCCACATGTGTAAAATGGGGTTTATTGAGCAAGGGCTTCTTGCCGCTTGCCTCTCTGAAGTTGTCCTTTCTTGCCACATGTCCCCAGTCTCTGGATTAACAGCAAAGCCTAACACTTAGCAGCACACTTCTGAAACAGCTCCTCTGTCACCATCACCGTGGTGGCATTTAACAGCCTACACGCTATAGCGCTATTTGTCAGCAGCCAGCTGTTCCACTTTCTACAACACTTAAGTAACAATTTCACAGCCATTACCAGTCTGCAGTAATGACACTGGCTGAAAGCTAAGTGCTAAACTGGTTGTAAACTACAAAGGAAACCAGGGAGGTGAAGACAGACACTTGGATAAATGAAAAGGGATGGCGTGTACATTTTAACTGGTTGATTTAAATCTCCATTCAGCACTCCTTCCAACACCTCAGTCTACTTGGTGTCTGGCAGACATGGCAGATTGTATTTCCAAAGATGGCCACTGAAGTTCCTCCTCTCCTGCACGCTGTCCCTCCTCCCCTCCAGAAGGAGGAGGCTTGGTAAATGGCACACATTAGGACTACAGAGGCTGGCTCACAAGAGACCAGCTTCCCCCGGCTTCTCTGTGACATTTGCCTTAGAACAGCACCCACCGTCTGTCCTGCTGCGAGTGAGACTTGGGGGGGGGGCACACCCCTGCCCCTGCACCCCTCCCAAATCTGACCCACAGATTCTGCGACCATGGGAAAGACTTGCTGGTTTGGAGTGGTTTGTTGAGCAGCAAGAGAAAGTGGAACAATAATTTTCTGAAGCAAAACTGGGAATTCCTTTCCTACGTGTCCTTACTTTCATCAGGGGCTTGGTTCTACTGGAGAAAGCCTCTGTCTCCCTCGGAAGTCATAGATGGCAGCTCGTGGCTGACTCTGGCCTCCAAATGTTTTGTCTGACATAACTGTATTCATTTCAACACTTAGAGCCAATAACTAAAACTAAGGAATTTCCTTAAAAATACAGATTTTTGGCCTTTCTTGAAATGTGCTATAAGTCAACACTTGACCTGCGTCATGGCAGCATGAGTCGGGGCTGCATCTTTCAACAGTACACGTGCTCTTTAGTTTGCCCCAATCCTCACTTTCCCCTACTGAGGCCCCCAAACACAATAACGTTTCTTACATGCAATCTGGAGCATAAAGGCATTTGAGTTGGAACCCCTGCTTTTGTCCTTGAGATTAATAAAGAATCCAAAACCACTACTGTATCAGCAGCTGCAGATTCCAAGGACTGATATTAAGGACAACGAGAATTCAACATCCTTCAATATTTTGGCAGAGGTGCAGACTATATTGCTATGAATCTGGCAGGTGGGATATATGGGCAGAAATAAAGGTAAGTAAGCCCTCTTCTGATCAGAACATCCTTAGGTTAGTAAGGTTTCTCTCTTGTTCTAAGTGCCCTCCCACAAGACTGGAAAAGAGCATGTCTGTTGAGGTCTGAAAATGAATGACTGTGTAAGAGGAAAAAGATGCAAAGAAATGAGAAAGGTTGATCTATATGCTATGTGGACAATTCCAAACTGTTTAAATATGTGTGGGCTGGCAGCAGGGAGACTGAGTTTGCAGTCAGAGAAAAGGACTGCATCTGTGTTTTCTCCCATGTTACAATGGATTTATGTATGTATGCATCTATATTATCTATCACCTACCTATCTGTCATCTAACATCTATCTCATCCATCACTGAGCTCATCTATCATCTATCTTCATCCATCTGTCTGTCTATCTATCTATCTATCTATCTATCTATCATTATCCATCCACCAAAACTATCATCTCTAGTGATTAACTGTTTCCCAAGTACAAAATATTACTTCCAGTAGTGGCATTCAAGATCCAACCTTGCAATGCGCAGCAAGTCTGAGAACCTGTGGGTACCACTGAGGTCGTTTTATTCTCTGGACCCCAGATTTGAGAGCTTGATCATACTCATCTGAGCAGCTTCAGTTCCTCAACCTGTTTTGAGGATTCTTTTGGAGATCCCCATCCGAGAACTTTTGAATGTCCCTAGAGAGTGCCTCCCGTAATCTCCCAACTCAGTCTGAGTCACTGCTTGCTTTGCACAAACTATGCCCCTCTTTGGTCACTTTCGCCACACCAACCTTGATTGTCAGACCTGCATTCAGGTGCTGGGGTGCTGTCGCAGCCAGCTCTCCCTGGTCACCTGAATCAGCCACTGGGCCCCCAAGCTCCACTCTCATGCTGCCAGAGCTCCCCTTTTCTCTACGACTTTTTTCTCCTTGTTCTGTTCTTTTAGGGGGCACAACCATGTAGCCTGTGCACAGAGAGTCAAGTGGAACAGTTCTCTAAGTGTCCAAACAGAACTGTTCTCCTCTAACAGGCACTCTGTCAAGGAAGACTCAAGCAGTACCCACCATAATGTAACTGAGAAATATTGTTTCTCATCAGACTTATCCAGTGGTGGGATGGAAAATGCCTGACAACTGGCTGGGGGTGGATGAGGAGATTAGAAGCTTGACTTCCCCATGGTGCAAAATCTTCCGCCACGGCTGACTTGAAGCTACAACATGACGCCACTGAATGCAGAGCTGGGAAGAGAAGAGATCACCCAAGCGCCCTCACACCACTGAACTTGTCTGTCCTTATCCCACGTTTATTGCTCTAGAAACCTTGTCTTTTGTGAGGCCCTCCTCCATCCTTCAGTTGACTATTTGTGCTATTTATGTTTGACCATAAATTATTTTTCCCACTAGAGTCCTCACTTCCAGGTAAGTTAATGTGTGCAAGAAGACACTGGGACAGAAGGTGCCACTCAGTTCCACCCTTAAGACATATCCAAAAATCAGTGGCCATCTCAACAAAACTCCCCAATCCATCTTCCCACAGTCCTTCCATACATCTTCATTTGCCCTTCATGCAAGACAATCCAGTCATTCTTCCTCCACAACAGGCACTGCAGCACATCCCTAAATCCACCCCACTGCCTTCTGCTCTAACGTGTGAAGTGGATGCTGTTGCACAGAACATGGGCTATCTCACCTCTTACTCACAGAGCGGGCTGCAGACTGGCTGTGTGAGTGCACAGGATGGATTCATCCTACAGCAGAACCTATTGAGACTGAGAACGCCCTGGCAAAAAGGCAGCTGGGTTTCAGGTGGTGCCTTTCAGAGAACACGTCTGCAGGTGGAGTGGAGGTTGGCTCTACGCCCTCAGAACTGCTCCACACAATGCCTTGGCAAGGTTGTGGCTTGAGCCTAGTTGGATCATCTTGTAAGCAGAATTTAGACCTTGTCAAGTATAGTTGGGTGTACACAGCTAGGAAAACCACAAGATTTCTGTTTCAGAGATTTTGGTATATACAAAGACATTAAACACTCACCACAAGAAAAAAGACTTCTGTTGGACCTTTTAAAACTTATTTTGCAGTTTATCGTTGTTTATGTTTCAAATTAAGTAGCAGAAAGAGCTAAGTATGATTATGTCATCAGTGTCCCCAGGACTTTTAGAGCTCTTAATCTGACTCTGCTGATCTACTACAATTTCTCCCTAGAATCTGAATTTTAAAAACCTTGTTTATAAAACACTTTTAAGTGAATAGATTTTCTAACATTACAGTTTTAATGCTTTATGTTTCTCTCTGTAAATTTCATATACATATGTATATATAGATGTGAAAGTTGGACGTATACATTAAAATTATAAACACGTATTGCTATGAAATCTGGGAATATATATTTATATGTATAGAAGTAAAACTGGACATTTACATTAAAATTTGATAGTTTAATCCTGGATGACTGGATTACAGGTGATTTACATTTTCCTCTCTGTATTTTTTCCCATTAAAACACCAGTTGTTTTTTTAAATCATGAACGAGCATGGATTACATATTAAGGCAAAGTTTAGTAGATGTCACATGGAATTTTAGACTTCTTTTCTGTATCCATGGCTTGGAATTTTAAACTTCTTTTCTGTGCTCATTGCTTGGGTGTCCACGTTGCCTTAGTCCAGCCTTGGGGAGGGTGTGGGGCATGGCAGAGTTTTCACTCTGTTTTTGGATGCATCCACCTCTGGCAGAAGCTTTCTGCGGCTCTCCATTCAGCACGCAGCTGTCCATGCAGTGGCGTTTGCTTTGGCTGCAACTTCTGCCACCACTCAGCCAGCTGACCCCTGGAGCAGCGGTGGAATGAGAGGGGTCCCAAACACCCTGCACTGCCAAGCAGCACTCAGCCCAGATCCCAGCATGTCCCTCATTACAATGGCAGCTCTTTTCACGCCTTCCTCTGGCAATGGAATGGAGCTTTATCTTCTGGAGAGGCTTTAGTAAGTATAGGGTTGTCTTAGTGGTGACTGGGAATTCCAGAAAAGACCTCAGATGCCACATAGTAGTTTGGCCTCCTCTTAAAGCAGTGAATTGAAAGAAGTTTGCAATTTTCCTTGAATCTTCTTTACATCTGCTGACCCAATAACTTAGTTCTTTATACCTGCTCTCCCAATAATTTAGTAGCAGTGTTGCTTGCATGCAGCCTGGAACATCCCTGTCCAATACGGCAGCCAATGGCCACGTGAGTCTACTTAAATTTAAATAAGTTAAAATTAAATAAAAAGAATGGAGTTCCTAGGCTCGTGGTCACATTTCAAGGACTCAATAGCCACATACAGTTATGGCTCCCATACTAGACAGCACAGGCAGAGGACATTTCCATCGCTGTAGAAACTTCCTCTGGGTAGCAATGCTCCAGAATGATTTCTTCCAAAACTGTGTTCCCAAGGCACATTTTAAAGTTGATATTTAACATTTTTCCTCCTAAGCTGCAAACATTGAAATTTTCAGTATATTGTTAACTATTGACAATTTAAAATTAAACTGTGATACCACTCTTTTAAAAGTGTACACTGGTATGTAAATATGGTTATTTGACACCCGTCGTAATTCATTTTAGAAAAATATGTGGACAATCTCTTCTTTACCACACTTCAATTTTATATCATTTTTTCTCCTCTCTTTTAACTGGCAATTTCATTTTATTTTTTTTTCAGAAAATTTTACCCTAATGTGTTCTATTTTATGTTTGAAAGTCTTTTACTGATCACCCTATCACACTTCTCTGCAACAAAACTATGTCTATAAATCCAAATTTATTTAATTTCTTGTGTCCATAAGGCTCTAAATGCTTTAAAAAATTTTTAGATTAAGATTTCATTGCAATTATATTAAGTACATTCAACATAAATCAGTGAAGGAATAGAAGAAATGTATTGATAAATTAAAAAAAAGAATGCTGAATGGGGTTAAATAGACAGGATATTCTACACTGCATGAAGGTAGTAAACAACCCTGACTGCTACCAGCTTGAAAGAACAAAGATTATTCCTTCTCCTGCTGGGTGTCCTCTGTGGGTGGGCAGCACTCAAGCTGATGGATCCCACCTTATGATGCTGCCATCCCTAGATGTCATTATTGGGCAGTCCCAGCCAAAGACAAGTGCACATGATGCCACACCATATCCTCTAGCACACATATTGCCCACGGGAGTGACACACACCATTTTGGCCAAAGCCAGTCATATGGCCACAGCTCCCTTCATGAGCCAGGGATATCGTCCCCACATTAGGGTTCTGCCAGTGTCATCCATCCAGTCAGGGTCTGGGTAGAAAACTGAAGCCACTCTAGAGTATTCCAAGTAGAATTTGTTTTCAGATGAGGGATCGGATACCGCCAGCAAGCTGGGAACAGGGCCAGGGAAGCCACTGCCGAGAACTGCAGCTATCTCCATGGAGCCACGGGAGAATAATCACTGCTCCTTCTCTGCTTTCTGAAACCTCCTGCCTCTCCCTGGCAGACCATGCCCAGAACCACATGGGGACAGGGAATCGGAAAATCTAACTGTGGGTCCTCCCCTGAAATGAAGGAGGGAATGCAGAGGAGGTGTCAGTTATAGTGAGTTGATATCAAATGATCCATGGCAGGGACTTTCTGTCCTAATTAGTACCTGCATCAGGGACCAGTGGAGGCACTTCATTGATTGCTAAAATGACACAGTATCAGCATCAATTCAGTCCCCGCATGTCAATTCAATGGATGTAGTACCGATGAAGACTGAATGAGTGTGTTCTATTACATCAACATCACTCAATTCTTTGAACTCCTTATATGACAAAAATCGCATCGTCATCAACACTGATATTTAACGCTCCGACAATTTTATCCAGTTCTCCTCCATATACTTTGTTGAAAGCAAAGTATTGAAACTAGGTAGCTTGCAAGAAAAGTTGTTATCCAGGCACTGGAGTGTTCCACTTTCTCAACAGACATCAACATTACCAAATGCTCTATTAGGTTGTCTGTCCATGAGGTTTTAGATTCCAAGGCAGTCCACCATAGTTAGAGTCCAGAGGGGTGAGTGAAAGGCCTTACTTTTATAAAGTGGGTGCAGGGCAAATGTGAAGCAAAGCAATTTGAACCCAGGTGCTTTCTTAAGCAGATTAACTTTAGTAATGAGGACATATGGAAGTTGGGAACATATAAAACCGATTCCCTTAAAACTATTTATGTCCACATACCGCATGAGTCGTTTGTATAATTACAGAGGTAAAAATACCTCATGCTAAAGACCCTTGCAATTTAAAAATTCCCTCTGAGGCCAAAAGGGACTAGAGCTCTCTTACTCTGTCAGATGAATAATCCACACAGCACACCCTGCTAACACCATCCTGAACACCCTAGCTATTTTTTTTCCAGCAAGTACACAGTTTGTGTGTCTTTAACACATAATATTTTATGCATCTGGGAGGATGCATGAGATAATGCCTAAGAGCATAGATGGGAAATCATCACTTTAATTTCTTCTTTATGTAGCATGTAGAGCTCATGACTCAATCTAGAATCCTTCCTCTTCCTTAATTCAGAAGTGGGTTCCGGGGTCTTCCTACCTTGGGCTCTGTGCTGGAACATACCCTCCCCCAAAAGCCAACTTGACAGAGTCTTTGATGTCGATGCCACCTGAAAAGATTTCAACTTCTTTACAATATTTTTGGATATAGGAATGCAAGCACAACCTTTCAGATTCTTGCTCTTTACCATGTGAATGTAATCTAAAATCAAAGATGCAAGGAAAATTCTCATATTGAAAATCTGCTGGTAAAATAAGAAAAAAAATTTAGGTAGAACACAGATGCCAGCTTCAAACAAAGGGAAGAATGTCAAGGGGAGCAGGGAATGCATGGGATATGAACAACTGAAAGATGTATGGATGTCAACAGAAGGCAATTTTTGGTTCAATATGAAGAGCGTCATAACACTCAAAGTTAACAGAACCTTAAGCGGGCAAACTGATAAAGTGTGACAATATGTATATTTACAAGAAGGGTCTAGATGGTGAACAGTGTGAAAGAGATCCAGGGGTTTTATTTAAAAAATCCAAGGCATTTGTCTTAGTTTGCTAATGCTGCAGAATGCAAAACACCAGAGATGGATAGGCTTTTATAAAACGGGGGTTTATTTCACTACACAATTACAGTCTTAAGGCCACAAAGCGTCCAAGGTAACACATCAACAGTCGGGTACCCTCACCGGAGGATGGCCAATGGCCTCCGGAAAACCTCTGTTAGCTGGGAAGGCAGCTGGCATCTCTCCAAAGCTCCGGCCTCAAAACGGCTTTCTCCCAGGACGTTCCTCTCTAGCAAGCTTGCTCCTCTTCAAAACATCACTCCCAGCTGCACTCTCTTTCCTCTCTCTGAGTCAGCTCATTTATATAGCTCCACTGATCAAGGCCCACCCTGAATGGGCGGGGCCACGCCTCCATGGGAACATCTCATCAAAATCATCTCCCACAGCTGGGTGGGGCACATTCCAAGCAAATCCAGCCAGCACCAAAAACATCTGCCCCACACAAGACCACAAAGATAATGGCATTTGAGGGACACAATACATTCAAACTGGCATAGCATTTGACACATCTTCTGTGTGCATTTATTTGTGAATTACTAGGGATATAACAGAGACAAAATAGCCTTAGCTCCTAGTCCCATGGAGCCAATCATTGAGGTGATTGAATCAGTCAGGTTAGAGGAGGTCTAAAAAACCTACAACAAAAGTTTATTTCTCATTTGGAATATATGTTCATCAAAAGTCAACTTCCTCCTCCAAAGAGCCAAGAGAGGCTCAGGCCTCTGAATGTCATGAGACACCTCCTTTGGAGAAGAGAAGGTGGGGTTCTGGTGCTGGTTCTCACTTTCATCCCTGGAAGCAGTATGTCAGCCCAAATCCACGGTGATGGAAAGGATAATCCACCTCCGGGCCCAGAAGTGATACGAGTGAACAGTAGCAGACGTTCAACAAATAGTTACATAATGGCAGAGAGCAATGAATGTAATGAATCAAAGTCTGAAGTTGAACTTGAAAGTGGTTAAAACGGGAAATTTTGAGTTCTATATTTGTTACTAGAATAAAAAGTTAAAAAAAAAAAGTCTAAGGTGAGATTGGAGAGTAAAATAGGGAACCTAACTTAGATTGAGGAATCAGGGAAGGCTTCTCCAAGGACGTGAGCTTTACGCTGGGACTAAAGAGCTAGTGGGGCGAGCAGACCTCTCATATAGTGTTCCACCTAGAGAGTCTGTGATATTACCATTCTTGCTCTAACTAGACTCTAACTAGCCCTAGCTCAGGAGAAACACTCTTTGAACCCCTCATCCAACCAATGCTGAAGAACCTACTATGTGTGGATCATTGCCAGGACCTGAGTGTGAAAGTCTCCTTCTAACCCACCCCGATGGCGCTGCTCAGGCCACAGAGAGCAATGCTAGTTCCTCCAGAATTCACCTCATTTTTGGAGCACTGGCAGTAGACTCAGTGCCATTCTTCAAAGGAGAAGCTCAGTCTCTTCACGTCACACTAATGGTTTCACTGATTGAAAATATGCAGCAGACAAGGGCTGGGAGTCCCTGAGACACTGCTGGGAGTTGGAATAATTTATGGAGAGCCGTCTAGCACAACATAAGCTATTTAAAGCTGCATAATATACCCACAGACTCTTAAGGGCCGTGGTTTCCAACCCTACGAGACAGAACCAGTTATCATTATGCATGACCGTGAAAGCAAATTAAAATTAAATCAATTTGTTTATCTCCAGGTTCTCTGTCCAATTAACATTTCAAAAAGAAAAGCATTTTGTTCAGATATTAGGACAACCCTCATTCAAATCAAGATATAAACATATGTGTCTCAGGAGGTTTTAGAACTAAATTTAATTAGCTAAAGGGCAGAAGACCAGCTGGAACTCAGCTTATGAACTGTTGGTGCTGTGAGCCAGATCTGGACTTTTGGGGCACCATCCACTTCAATTGAAGGAAGGCAAAAAGTTGCTACGTAAATTAATTCAGAGCATGAGTGGATTTCTCTCCAGAAATAGAAATGCCACTTTATTTTGATGGTATTCAGACCAAAAGAAAAAAAAAACCTTCTTGTGAAATGTTTTACAGTGAAACACTGAAAAACTGAACAGAATACACTGCATATTTACTAATTTGTAAAATTCATGGAGACATGGGCTTCAACTAAGCAAGGATTTTTCTGAAGTCCCAGGTACCTGGCACAAAGGAGCATGCAATTGATTCTGTTCATATTCTACCCTTATTGAGGAAGAAAATCTGCTGCAAACCAATTTATCCAGATTTAAGAGCACTCCTCTGGGAGCAAACAACCCTAATTGCCATTGAGTTATTTTAAAAATTGTTTATCAGGAGATAAGCAGACAGCAGAGAGCAGATTATAAGAGGGAGACCCTGAGAGAAAGCCCCAAGGACATGCACAGCTCTCACGACCTTACGGAGGTGTAGAGATCTCCCTACCCTGGCAGAAAGAAGACCCAGATTCCAGCTCAAGATCTGGGGCTTAGCAGCGCTTTGTTCTTGGGTCACAATCTCTCTGAACCTCAAACACTCTGAGTCCAAGCTACAGGGTTATGATGATGATCAACCAAGGGTATGTGAAGACCTTAACCATTACGCTGACTGCCGTTCCCCCAAGTTACCCCGTTCTTCAACACGTTTGTCAAAGGGCCCTTCTGCGTGCTGTTCCTTGGTCTAGAATGTTCTTTAAACTCCGTCTACTTGGTTAAATCCCATGCTTCCTTTGGGACTCAGCGTACTGAAAGCTCTCTTGGGAAGTCTTTTCCGATATACTCTTCTTTGACTAAGTCATAGGTCAGATCAACTTACCCCTATTCCAGTAGTACTCAGGATTCCTCCAGCATGGCACCTACCACCCTGGATTATAACTGACACACAACTGATGTGTAATTACCATACTTAACAGAGAGTCCCTATCTGTGTACTTTCCATCAAGATGGTATCAGTCTCTAGCCTCAATAAATATGCTGAATTATCACTTGTGTTAATAATGCGGGGGGGGGGGTGCTTTGCTTTATTCCAGATATACATCTGGGATGCTAAACTTATGCAATGGAGTATAACTGCAAGATATAACTTCTCCAAATAACTTTTAAACATACAATACAATTCTGTCCCCTCTAATCCATTTCTATAAATCTTTCAAGACCTCATTCAAGGGCCATGGTGGCATACATTTCCACCATTCCAGAATGCAAACACCTTTTGTTTTTTCTTAATGCAGTTCTGGTCCTTGGTGCTCTTGGTTTTGTGCATGTGTGTGTCTGCGTACAGGTAAATGTATATATGAATGTCTTTTACCACTCCTCTTCCTTTTACTCCCCTTCTTAGTCCTTCAAGAAAGGGGAAGAGGATGTTGGAACATGGAGTTGGTCAGCACAATGAAGCATTGCAGCTAAGTTATGAGGGAGGTTTGGTGGTAAGAGACAGATTCATTTCTTTTGTAGATTTTTCATTCTTTGACCTCTAGGATCAAAGCAAGTTGTCCTTCTAGGATGGACTCAAACCCTGGGGGAAGGACAGAATGAGTGGAAAAAGATCTAGTTCTGTCAAGGAGGAAAGTAGGAGGATCAATAAGGAGACAGCAAACCTATAGCTGAATGTCCACCCAAGAAGGAAACTTGCATCTTTGGGCAATATTAAAAATTTTTCAACAGTTCTGACATTACAGGAATCAGCACATGAGAAAGGCTATAAATACCAACTGTAACAGTACGTGCCAGCTAAATAATAACCTTTATTTGGGGCATTGTATGGGGAAAGAGAAAATGATACCAAAAGAGAGAACTCAACCCTTCACTGGTAGGAAGCAGGCATCCATTTTTGAGACGGACTGTGCTACCTTTACACACCGGAAGCACTCCAGATGGAAGCAAAATGATTCGCAGGATTTTCACTTACGTCTCCCAGAGAATTAGCATAGAACAATTTTAGTGATTATCTAGTCAAACTGCCTTATTTTACAAATAAGAAAACTGAGGCTGGGAGATGTTGAATGACATGCCTAAAGTCAAAATGTTAATTAGTAGCAGCTCTGGCATTAGAATCTAAGTCTCCTTGGCTCTTGAACTTTTTCAAATGAAAGCAGGCATTTTTCTGAGAGCGCCTGTGGCACAGGTCACCTAAGGTGCACATAAGTGCAGCCCCAGGATCTGGCAGAACGCACTGACTGAAAGCAATCTGACATGCCCACCTGGGAACTTCCGGCAGGAGATTCACTAATCACCTGGGACAAGGTGGTTTACCCTCCTCTTCAAGAACTTTGTGTTTGAAGAACCCCACAATCTCCTGAGACAGCTCTACTGAGCATATCCTCTTTTTGTCCCTCAGTTTTCTTTTACCCTTTGTTAAAACTGTTCACTTTCCTTTCCCCCAGAGAGTGCTTCCTGATCGGTAGAGATGGGTAGGGATGACCCACTCGTAGGAGGGGTTCCGGGGGGTTACTGATGGCTTATCACCTGTGAACCCCTGGTGGGCCACCAAGACCCTTGCAGAGCCAACACTATTTTCATTATAAAACCAAGTTATTATTTACATTCCACACACACACACACCCCCACCACCAAGTTTTCATTTGTGCTGACGGTGCAAAAGAAATGGCAGATAAGACTAATGGCACATTAGCATGAATCAAAGAGTGAAACCAAACTACACTAGCAGTCATATTCTTCACTGCCATACACAATCAACAACACACATTTTATTAAAGACTTGTCCTTGAATATGTGCCTTTTTAAATATTCTTTTTGACAAAGTATATTGCACTTCTACTGCATACCAAAATACCCTGATTGTCTTGAGGAAAAGCACTTGTGTGATTGTCTGAGTTGCTGGCTGAACTAGCTACTTTTTTTTTTTCATGGAACACCATTTTCCCTTCATAACTGATCTAACAAATTACAACTGTTCAAATTGGATACTTAACAGACATCTTTTTAAAGAAATGAATGAAGAGAAGCTGCCACTTCAAGAAAAACAACTGACACATTTTTTACCAATGATCAAATTACAGTTTTCAAGCAAAAATTAGAATTTTGGAAAACCTGAATCTGCCACTGTGGGTTAAAAGCTTCTCAATACTCACAGGCCTTTATGTTTTAAATGAGATTGGTGCTGGTATTTTTAATGTGGATTTTTGACACTGTATAATGAAATGTGTAACATCAGGAAGTCCCACATAACTAATAAATCAATATTTCCCAAATGACCAATGCATAATTTAACACAATCAAACACAATGGCACCATTCAAAATGCAAGACAGACCAACAGAAAAGCTCATGGATGCGGGTTTAGCTTCCACATTGCAATGAACCTTTAAGAAGTCATCACATGACAAGTTTTGGTGCAGTATGAAAAGAGGGAATATCTACAATGATCTGAAAAGGCTATTAAAATATTTCTCTCTTTTCAATTTACATATCAGTACGAGGCAGAAAAGTCAACTTATACTTCAGTGGAAACAACCCTTTCACAACAGATTGACTGCTGAAGCAGACAGAAGGACCCAGCTATCACTGATTAATCCAAATATTAAAGAAATGGGCAAAATGTAAAACAATGACACCTTTTTCATTGATTTTCTTTTGTTTTGGAAAATATAGAAAAGTATTTCAATTTATGTTACTATGCAATGGCTTTATAATTGCTTTTTAAAATAAATTCACAAATAACCTTTTTTTTTTTTAATTTTTATTGAGATTGTTCACATACCATACAATTATCCAAAGATCCAAAGTATACAATCAATTGCCCCCGGTACCCTCATACAGCTGTGCATCCATCACCATGCTTCATTTTTGTTCAATTTTTAGAACCTTTTCATTACTCCAGACAAGAAATACAGCCAAAGACAAAAAAAGAAAGAAAAAAAAAGAAAAGGAAACTCTAATCCTCCCCTATCCCTAACCAACCCCCCTCAATTGTTGACACATAGTATTGGTATAGTACATTTGTTACTGTTTATGAAAGAACGTTGAAATACTACTAACTGTAGTATATAGCTTGCAATAGTTATATATTTTTTCATATATGCCTCTCTATTATTAACTTCTAATTGCATTGTCATACATTTGTTCTGATTCATGGAAGAGATTTCTAATATTTGTACAGTTAATCATGGACATTGCCTACCATAGGACTCAGTTTTACACATTCCCATCTTTTGACCTCCAACTTTCCTTCTGGTGACATGTATGACTCTGAGCTTCCCCTTTCCACCTCATTCACACACCATTCAGCACTGTTAGTTATTCTCACATCTTGTTACTGACACCTCTGTTCATTTCCAAACATTTAAGTTCATCCTAGTTGAACATTCTGCTCATACAAAGCAACCGCTCCCCATTCTTTAGCTTCGTCCTATATCTTGGTACCTTACATTTCATGTCTATGAGTTTACATATTATAATTAGTTCTTATCAGTGAGACCCTGCAATATTTGTCCTTATGTGTCTGGCTTATTTCATTCAGTATATTGCCCTCGAGGTTTTGTCATCAACCCATTTTTTTTTTTTTTTTTTTTTGTTTAAGATGCTTTTGTTCACATGTCATACATTCCATCCTAAGTAAACAATTGATAGTTCTCTGTATGGTCACATATTTATGTGTTTACCACCTTCACCACTATCTATATAAAGGCATCTACATTTCTTCCACAAGGCAGGAGGGAGAGTCAAAGAAGGTAGAGAGGCAAAAGAAAAAGAAAAAAGAAAGAGGGGGAAAAAATGACAACTAGGAAGCAGCAAAAGGAAAGATAACCTTAAATTAAAGTACAGTAGAGTCAGACAACATCACCAATGTCAAGTGTCTAACACGCCTCCCCATCCTCCCCTCTTATCTGCATTACCTTGGTATATCGCCTTTGTTACATTAAAGGAAGCAAAATACAATGTTTCTGTTAGTTACAGTCTCTAGTTCACATTGATTGCATCCCTCCCCCAATGCCTCCCCATTTTTAACAGCTTGCAAGGTTGACATTTGCTTGTTCTCCCTCGTAAAAGAACATATTTGTACATTTTATCACAATTGTTGAACACTCTAGATTTCACCGAGTTATACAGTCCCAGTCTTTAGCTTTCCTCCTTTCTTCTGGTGTCTCACATGCTCCCAACCTTCCTCTCTCAACCGTATTCATAGTTACCTTTGTTCAGTGTACTTACATTGCTGTGCTACCATCTCCCAAAACCGTGTTCCAAACCATGCACTCCTGTGTTCTCCTATCACTCTGTAGTGCACCCTTAAGTATTTCCTGTAGGGTGGGTGTCTTGTTCACAAAGTCTCTCATTGTCTGTTTGTCAGAAGATATTTTGAGCTCTCCCTCATATTTGAAGGACAGCTTTGCTGGATATAGGATTCTTGGTTGGCAGTTTTTCTCTTTCAGTATCTTAAATATATCACACCACTTCCTTCTTGCCTCCATGGTTTCTGCTGAGAGATTTGTGCATAGTCTTATTAAGCTTCCTTTGTATGTGATGGATTGCTTTTCTCTTGCTGCTTTCAGGATTCTCTCTTTGTCTTTGACATTTGATAATCTGATTATTAGGTGTCTTCGCATAGGCCTATTCAGATCTACTCTGTTTGGAGTATGCTGTGCTTCTCAGATCTGTAATTTTATGTCTTTCATAAGAGATGGGAAATTTTCATAGATTATTTCCTCTATTATTGCTTCTGCCCCTTCTCCCTTCTCTTCTCTTCCTGGGACACCAATGATACATACATTCTTGTACTTTGTTTCATCCTTAAGTTCCCAGAGACATTGTTCATATATTTTCATTCTTTTTTCCATCTCCTCCTTTGCGGAGGAGTGTTTTGTTCTCCAGTTCCTGAGTGTTTTCTTCTGCCTCTTGAGATCTGCTGTTGTATGTTGCCATTGTGTCTTTCGTCTCTGGTGTTGTGCCTTTCATTTCCATAGATTCTGCTAGTTCTTTATTTGAACTTTCGATTTTTGCCTTATGTATGCCCAGGGTTTTCTTTATAGCCTTTTATCTCTTTTGCCAAATGTCTAGCCTTTTTGAATTGATTTAGCATTAGTTGTTTAAATTCCTGTATTTCAGCTGAAGTGTACATTTGTTCCTTTGACTGGGCCATAACTTCATTTTTCTTAGTGTAGGTTGTAGTTTTCTGTTGTCTAGTCATCTGACCTCCTAGGCCACCCCAATTAGGTTTTCCCAGACGAGAACAGGCTCAGGTCACAGAAGGAGGACATATTCAGTATCCGGTTTCCCTGATGGTTTCTCTTAGAGGATTGACACACCTTGTGCTTTTCTGCCTGGCAGGTGTACCTGTCAGCCTGTCACCGGCTAGTGTAAGAGGGTATGGCCCATGGCTCTCCTTCCCCAGGCTTTAGAGTCTGGTTCCAGTAAGACAGGAAGTAGAGCTGGGCCCCTCCCTTTCCTCTTGGGAAGCTATGCCCCCTCCAGAGAGGTCATCTGCATATCAATAAGTTCTTTGTTTCTCTGACTCTGCAGGTCAAAGTGCTGTGATACTAAAATGACTGAGGCTTTCTTGACTGCAAAGCGCTGCGGGCTGAAAACAGCTGAGGCTTTCTCCACAGAGAGAGAAAGGGACAGAAAGCTCCCAGATTCACCCATCAGCCAGAGATAGCACCAGATCCTCTGGGCTCCCTGTCCTGAGACAGATATGACCCCTGACTCTCCCAAGGTCAGTAGTCACCAAAAGCCTCTGTCTGCTTGTTGGGATTCACTGTCTGTACTGAGCAGTTAATATTAAAACCCCAGTTGTGGCTGGGCTGAGGTACACTAGCTTGTTTGGAGAGTGCTGCTCTCTAGCACTGCGAGGCTTCTGTGAGGCAGGGGCTCTCGGCTCTCGGCTCTCAGTGCGGGTCCGCAGTTTTACTTACAGATTTTATGCTGCGATCTTGGGCATTCCTCCCAATTCAGGTTGGTGGATGATGAGCGGACAGTCACATTTGTCTCCCCACGGTTATTCCGGGTTATTTACTAGTTCTTTGTTCATTTATGATTTGTTCCAGGGGGGACTAACAGTCATCCACTCCTCTCTATCACAAATAACCATTTTAACAATTTCTCATTTTTAATTCCAAATATGGTAAACACTGATAAGTATAGCCTGGTGAACAAGTGTGTAAGAGATTTAGAGACCAAAAATATTTGAGAACTGCTGGTTTAAGCCAATCAGCATATCCCACCACCTGGCCAGAGAAGGTGGTTTGGGATGGACCCCCAAACTGAAAAGAACAGAGCTGAGGAGATGTTCTAGGACATTTTGATGAGAAAAGAGTGTGTTTTCTCTTCTGTTAGGGCTTCCTGGAGGGTGTCTGGTGGTGGCATTTCTGGGGGATGAGCTTGAACTGCAGGGCTGCTATAAACACACAGCCTCAAGCACGAAGCAGACAACTCCGAAGGCAGAGTTCACGGTGACGTTGTTTGAAACGCTGAATCAAGCCTTCCTGAAGCCACTCCGCATTTGGGATTTTCAGTTTCATAAGGCACAGATGGCATTTGCTGTTAAGTCAGTTTGAGTACCTTTTTGCCACTTGTTACAAGAAACTTAATCTATACAATAGGCCTGGACGATACGCTGTCACCTATGTTAATAACTCATTGCCCCGGCAGACCAAATGCTCTCCTTCTAGAACCTGAGGAGTTTTATTCCTTGGGAAGCAGACGTACACCAGAGGACTCAAGAACCACCATTTTCTGACATGATTTTCACTATGGTTGCTTCTTGAATGCTAACTTTAGTCATATTTATACCACTAGTTTTGAAGGAGTCTAGGTCTCTTGTTTTTAAAAAATCTCAAATCAAACTGCTCTTTCCTAAGCAGTCCAACTTGAAAATCTCTGGATAAAGTAGGTCATTTCCTAAGAAGCCCGGTTCTAAAAATAAAATATAAATCCCTTGAAACATAGTAACAATACAAACTTCTTGTGCTTGGTTCACTGTTTTTATTTTATTTTACTTTCAACTACAATGCATTATAGTATGTGTGTGTTTTATTGTTTAGTTGGTTCAACAGAATTGAAGATACATACAGTGATAATTTTCAATTATGATTTAACAAATAGTGAGAGAGCAAATTTCAAAGAATATTATGGGTTACAGTTCCACTTTAGCTATTTCCATCATTGTAAAATATAACATAACATACAGAAAAGTGTTAACTTTTGATGTACAGTTCAACAAGCAGTAATATAGTTAATTTCAAAAATTGCTAAGGGTTGCAGTTCCACAGTTTCAGTTCTTTCCTCATTATGCAATACAGGGTATATACAGAAAGGTGAAGACTTTCAAAGCACAATTCAATGAGTAGCTATAGAGAAAATTTCAAAGGATGTTCTAGGTTACAATTCCACCATGTCATTTACCTCCCTCCAGCTATTCTAATCCCCCAGCATCTAAAAAATATATACATATTTACATAGATTCAGTATTTGTAATCCTTTGCTAAATCCCTTCTTGTCTGTTACTACCCCTTCCTCTAGTTCAATCACTTTCTCAATCTTCAGGGGTGTCTAGGCAGTGACCACCCTAACTTGTTCATGTTAAGAAGGGGTGTTGACAGTATGGGGAAAGGGGCTGCATCTGATTATTGTTCTTAAAGAGGCTGTTACCTCTGGGTTTTAGGACTTGTCTGGCATAGGAACACTCTGGTGGATTTAAGTTTCTGAGAGATAAAACTTAGTGAATGAATCTTTTACAGAATCTCAGGAAGGGACCTAGGTATTGGGGGACTACTTTTGGTAAGGAAATGGCATACTGAACCACAGAGTTCGGTAGCAAACGGTCCCATGGGTCAGAACCTAAGATCTTCGTATAAATGAGGAGAGACTAGCCACACTTCAAGCAGTGTGCTCAAACCCTACCGCAGGTCGGAATCACCCAGAAGACATTAGATGACAGAATGCTGGGCTCACTCCCAGCGATTCTGAGTCAGGATGTCTGGGACGGGGACAGGGAGTTGGCATTTCTAACGAGAAACAGGTGCTGCTTGATGCTGCTGCTGACCAGGGTGCTCACCTCGAGTGCCCCTGCCCAACAGGAGCTTAGAGTTACAGGGCACAATCAGCTGCTGGTTACCAAAGCTTCCACGGGCGAGCGTTGGAAAGGGGATGGGAAGAACACACTTCCTAATGAACCAACCTGGCCAATAAAATTTCAAATGGATACTCTTTGACTTCCAATGTAATACAGATCTTCTGACTTACTAGATCAATTCACTCATCATTCCTGCAGCAAAGAAGGACCGTAAGTGCCCAGGAAACCAGACTTTGGAAGTGACATTGAAGGGATACTTGAATACCTGGAAATATTCTCATTACAGAGGTAAAGAAAATGGGTCATGTTGTTCTGATTGGCATTAGGTACTAACCTGCCACCAGCTTTAGCAATTATGGAAATGCCAACATTTTAAAAAATTTAAATATTCATTGAAATCCTACTGTGTGCTACATAATCTGAAGTGTAGGGCAGTAGTGAGATGAAGGAGCATAAAAGCATTTTCCCCTTTGTGGTATACTTTAGAATTAAGACATTTTACCACTCAAAATGATAAATACAAGTTTACTGGGCTTTTCCAAATCAAATATGCAAAAGTTTTAAGCATAAAATAAAAGTTTTGCTCAACATTACACAAGAAGCTAATTTACATAACACCTATCAAAGCTGAACCTGAGTCTTGATGAGTGAAAGAAGCATCACACAAGAGTATATACTCCATGACTTCATGTGTAAAGAATTCAAGAAAAGTCAACTCTAATCCATAATGGAAAAAAATGAGGATAATGATTGCCACTGGGAGATGTGGATGGGAATTAACTAGCAAAGGTCATGAGGGAACTTTCCAGAGTGATGGAAATGTTCTCTATGTTGATAGGAGTATGATGTTTTTGGAACTCATCAACAGGTGCATTTAAGATTTCTGCATTTCACTGTATGTAAATTTTGTATTAAAAAGAACTATAAACCAATATTGAACTCTAATTAATGAAAGGTAAGTATTTGTATGTCTATAACTTTGAAATTCATCAAAAATAAGATGGATTAGTTGAAGTAAAGAGGAGTGAACACATGGATAGATGTGTGATTAAGTAAATAAAGTGAAATATATATGGTTGCTCATTGAAAATCTTGATCAATATGGTTGTATATTTACAATTATTTAATAATAAATGTAGGATAAAATATACATGTCTAGGTTTCATCCATTCTGAATCAGAACCTTTGGGAATATTAAAACCCCAAATCTAAAAAAAAAAAAAAAAAGAAAGAAAAAAAGAAAATCTAACAAAAGGCAAATATTTCAAACACACTGGGATTTGGATTTCTATTACTGCCAGAGATAGCAATTTTGTACAGAGCAAAGCACATTTTGAACTGTTTGCACATCCACTACTCTATCTGACTGATAATGGGTAAAGGCTTGGGGTCCCCTGTCACTATCGCCCTGCTGCGAGGGGAGGAAGCCGGAGCTCTGAGGTACGCCCAAGCTCACAAGCACAGTCAGCATCAGAGTTGGGGTGAAGATCACTTGTCCAGGGCTCTCTGCGCAGTATCTCAGTGGGTCCTAGCATGAGCACTCTGGGAATCTGAGGTTTGCCAGGCTCCTCAGTGTTCTCAGATACCCAGTGACTAATGATGGGATAAAAACTGAGCAGATGAGAAGCACCTCCAATTCAGGGAGCAGCAAGGTCGAAAAGATGAAAGCTGAGAAGAAACCTGATGCCACAGAAAACCAGGTGGGGTCGCCAAATAGTTCACAAAGGGCTGCTGCCCACTGGGGGGATACGCCAAAAAAAGAATCCAGCCAAACTCTGTAGAAGGGCAGCTGATTTCCTCCCAACATCTGCTGAGAGCTACATATTCAATCAAAGGAGATGCCTCTGCCACTGAGAATGTGTAAGGGAGACACGTTGCAGAGGAACTGGTCATTGAAATGGGGATCTTCGATTTCAAGGCCCCAGACCACTTTCATCACATCCGTTTTGCTCAGAATGGCTGACGGTCCATGCCATCTGATTATGGCTGCACAGCTGACATTTGTTGAAATAACCCAATGTCATCTGCTTAAACCCAGGTGCTAGCCTTCTCTCCTTAAATTAATGTGAAGATAATCCTTTACTGCCATGGGCAAAACTGAAACGATTACAGCGACTATGTTGGTAATACAAATGGCTTGGGGGTCAAACAGAAAATCAGCAGTAATAGGAAAATGTGGCAGACTGAAAATGCATGCATTGCTGAAGTCAGTATGTGCTGGAAAGCTCCAACCAATTGTTGCCAAGTGGAAATCTGGATCTAGTAGTGTTAGATCTGATTTTCCAAGGGGAAAACAAATCAAGATTTTTAATATGAAATCTCTATATTTTTAGACATTGGCAATTAATTCAATCACATAATACATACACACACTTTCAATTTTTCCCAGGGAAAACCCGAAAATATCTGAGCCAATTTCCCTGAGGGCATAGGCATGCAAATTCTGCTTTATTCTCTCTTTGAGGATGTATTATATCCTACATCAGTTAGCTATAACCACAATAATGCTGCCTAACAAACCAGCCCACATTTTAGTGGCTTAAAACAACAATCATTTTCCTTGAATGCTGCCTGGCGTATTCTTTCACTGTGACCTTTAACAGTTAGTAATTATCTGCATTTGTAACTGAAATAGACTCACAGAAAAAGCTACATGGAAATGGGGATTCGTCTTGTTACCACTGTATCTCCATTAACTAGAACAGTACTATTCTGGTTTGCTAATGCTGCCGGAATGCAAACCACCGAAACGGATTGGCTTTTTTTTTTTTTTTTTTTTTTTTTTTTTTTGGCTTAAACAGTGGTAGTTTATTATTTTTGCTTAGAGTCCCAGAAAATGTCCAAATCAAGGCATCATCAGGTGATGCTTTCTCACTGCAGATGGGCTGTCAGTAGTCCTTTGTTCCTCTGCCACATGGCAAGGCACATGGCACTGTCTGCTAGTCTCTCCTTCTCTTCCAGATTTTGTTGCCTTCAGTTTCTTGCTTCCCTGGCTTTCTCTCTTTGATTTGCTTCCTTTTATAAAGTACTCGAATAATAGAATTAAGACCCATCCTGAATGAGGTGGGTCACACCTTAACTGAAAGTCTTACTTACAATGGGTTCACACCCACAGGAATGGATTAACTTTGAGAACATGCTTTTCTGGGGTACATACAGCTCCAAACCACAATAGTTTTCCAAATTCCTTAAAAATGAAAATGTCAAATTTTGGAGGAAAATAAATTCAGTTGTAACATACTTTGAAATAGACAAATCAATCAAGATTATGTTCAACTCCAGCATCTCTGTTAAACCATTTCCTTCTTAGATTTTACCTCTTTCCAAGTTTAACTTCTGAATTTCTACATCTGTCATTTGAGTCACTAGCCACCTTTCACTATTATCATTTTGTTAGTCTTAGAGTAGAGAACTTCACACCTAAGTCAACCATTTAGGTGAAGGTTGGCTAAACCATTGTGCCCTGGATGTGTGGATTTTATCTCATCCTTATTGGTTTTTTTCTCTTAAAAATCAACATTCTGATGCATAAGGAGTTGGCAGTTCTTTCCGGAGGCCTTCAGGAAAATACAGTGCTCACCAGTTTTTTTTTTTTTTTTTTTTTTTTTTTTTTTCATTTTAGTTTGACCACAATATGCTTTTATTTTTTTTTATTTTTTATTTTTTTTAAATCATCATTTTATTGAGATATATTCACATACCACGCAGTCATACAAAACAAATTGTACTTTCGATTGTTTACAGTACCATTACATAGTTGTACATTCATCACCTAAATCAATCCCTGACACCTTTATTAGCACACACACAAAAATAACAAGAATAATAATTAGAGTGAAAAAGAGCAATTGAAGTAAAAAAGAACACTGGGTACCTTTGTCTGTCTGTTTCCCTCCCCTACTTTTCTACACATCCATCCATAAACTAGACAAAGTGGTGTTTGGTCCTTATGGCTTTCCCAATCCCATTGTCACCCCTCATAAGCTACATTTTTATACAACTGTCTTCGAGATTCATGGGTTCTGGGTTGTAGTTTGATAGTTTCAGGTATCCACCACCAGCTACCCCAATTCTTTAGAACCTAAAAAGGGTTGTCTAAAGTGTGCATAAGAGTGCCCACCAGAGTGACCTCTCGGCTCCTTTTGGAATCTCTCTGCCACTGAAGCTTATTTCATTTCCTTTCACATCCCCCTTTTGGTCAAGAAGATGTTCTCCGTCCCACGGTGCCAGGTCTACATTCCTCCCTGGGAGTCATATTCCACGTTGCCAGGGAGATTCACTTCCCTGGGTGTCTGATCCCACGTAGGGGGGAGGGCAGTGATTTCACCTTTCAAGTTGGCTTAGCCAGAGAGAGAGGGCCACATCTGAGCAACAAAGAGGCATTCAGGAGGAGACTCTTAGGCACAAATACAGGGAGGCCTAGCCTCTCCTTTGCAGCAACCGTCTTCCCAAGGGTAAAACTTATGGTAGAGGGCTCAACCCATCAAACCACCAGTCCCCTATGTCTGTGGTCATGTTAGCAACCATGGAGGTGGGGTAGGCGAATACCCCTGCATTCTCCACAGGCTCCTCAAGGGGGCACTACATCTTTTTTTTTTTTTTTTTTTTTCCCCTTGTTTGTCTTTTTTCTTTTTTTTTTTTTTTTTTTTTTTTTTTAACTTTCCCTTCTTTTTTCAAATCACCTGTATGAAAAAAAAAGTTAAAAAGAAAACAAACATACAATAAAAGAGCATTTCAAAGAGACCATAGCAAGGGAGTAAGAAAAAGACAACTAACCTAAGATAACTGCTTAACTTCCAACATGTTCCTACTTTACCCCAAGAAAGTTACATAATATAGCAACATTTCAGTGAACTTGTTCCTACTACAACCATCAGAACTTAACAGACCATAGTCATTTCTGGGCATCCCCAGAACGTTAAATAGCTTATCTGTTCTTCCTGGATTATTGTTCCCCCTTCCTTAATTGCTCTCTACTGCTAGTTCCCCTACATTCTACATTATAAACCATTTGTTTTACATTTTTCAAAGTTCACATTAGTGGTAGCATATAATATTTCTCTTTTGTGCCTGGCTTATTTCGCTCAGCATTATGTCTTCAAGGTTCATCCATGTTGTCATATGTTTCACCAGATCGTTCCTTCTTACTGCCGCGTAGTATTCCATCGTGTGTATATACCACATTTTATTTATCCACTCATCTGTTGAAGGACATTTGGGTTGTTTCCATCTCTTGGCAATTGTGAATAATGCTGCTATGAACATTGGCGTGCAGATATCTGTTCGTGTCACTGCTTTCCGATCTTCCGGGTATATACCGAGGAGTGCAATCGCTGGATCGAATGGTAGCTCTATATCTAGTTTTCTAAGGAACTGCCAGACTGACTTCCAGAGTGGCTGAACCATTATACAGTCCCACCAACAATGAATAAGAGTTCCAATTTCTCCACATCCCCTCCAGCATTTGTAGTTTCCTGTTTGTTTAATGGCAGCCATTCTAACCGGTGTTAGATGGTATCTCATTGTGGTCTTAATTTGCATCTCTCTAATAGCTAGTGAAGCTGAACATTTTTTCATGTGTTTCTTGGTCATTTGTATTTCCTCTTCAGAGAACTGTCTTTTCATATCTTTTGCCCATTTTATAATTGGGCTGTCTGTACTATTGTCATTGAGTTGTAGGATTTCTTTGTATATGCAAGATATCAGTCTTTTGTCAGATACATGGTTTCCAAAAATTTTTTCCCATTGAGTTGGCTGCCTCTTTACCTTTTTGAGAAATTCCTTTGAGGTGCAGAAACTTCTAAGCTTGAGGAGTTCCCATTTATCTATTTTCTCTTTTGTTGCTTGTGCTTTGGGTGTAAAGTCTAGGAAGTGGCCTCCTAATACAAGGTCTTGAAGATGTTTTCCTACATTATCTTCTAGGAGTTTTATGGTACTTTCTTTTATATTGAGATCTTTGGTCCATTTTGAGTTAATTTTTGTGTAGGGGGTGAGGTAGGGGTCCTCTTTCATTCTTTTGGATATGGATATCCAACTCTCCCAGCCCCATTTGTTGAAAAGACCATTATGGCTCAGTTCGGTGACTTTGGGGGCCTTATCAAAGATCAGTCGGCCATAGATCTGAGGGTCTATCTCTGAATTCTCAATTCGATTCCATTGATCTATATGTCTATCTTTGTGCCAGTACCATGCTGTCTTGGCAACTGTGGCTTTATAATAAGCTTCAAAGTCAGGGAGTGTAAGTCCTCCCACTTCGTTTTTCTTTTTTAGAGTGTCTTTAGCAATTCGAGGCATCTTCCCTTTCCAAATAAATTTGATAACTAGCTTTTCCAAGTCTGCAAAGTAGGTTGTTGGAATTTTGATTGGGATTGCATTGAATCTGTAGATGAGTTTGGGTAGAATTGACATCTTAATGACATTTAGCCTTCCTATCCATGAACATGGAATATTTTTCCATCTTTTAAGGTCCCCTTCTATTTCTTTTAGTAGAGTTATGTAGTTTTCTTTGTATAGGTCTTTTACATCTTTGGTTAAGTTGATTCCTAGGTACTTGATTTTTTTAGTTGCTATTGAAAATGGTATCTTTTTCTTGAGTGTCTCTTCAGTTTGTTCATTTCTAGCATATAGAAACATTACTGACTTATGTGCATTAATCTTGTATCCCGCTACTTTGCTAAATTTGTTTATTAGCTCTAGTAGGTGTATCGTTGATTTCTCAGGGTTTTCTAGATATAAGATCATATCATCTGCAAACAATGACAGTTTTACTTCTTCTTTTCCAATTTGGATGCCTTTTATTTCTTTGTCTTGCCGGATTGCCCTGGCTAGCACTTCCAGCACAATGTTGAATAACAGTGGTGACAGCGGGCATCCTTGTCTTGTTCCTGATCTTAGAGGGAAGGCTTTCAGTCTCTCACCATTGAGTACTATGCTGGCTGTGGGTTTTTCATATATGCTCTTTATCATGTTGAGGAAGTTTCCTTCAATTCCTACCTTTTGAAGTGTTTTTATCAAAAAGGGATGTTGGATTTTGTCAAATGCTTTTTCAGCATCTATTGAGATGATCAATTGATTTTTCCCTTTCGAGTTTTTAATGTGTTGTAATACATTGATTGTTTTTCTGATGTTGAACCATCCTTGCATGCCTGGAATGAACCCCACTTGGTCATGGTGTATGATTTTTTTAATGTGTCTTTGGATTCGATTTGCAAGTATTTTGTTGAGGATTTTTGCATCTATATTCATTAGGGAGATTGGCCGGTAGTTTTCCTTTTTTGTAGCATCTTTGCCTGGTTTTGGTATTAGATTGATGTTAGCTTCATAAAATGAGTTAGGTAGTGTTCCATTTTTTTCAATGTTTTGAAAGAGTTTGAGTAAGATTGGTGTCAGTTCTTTCTGGAAAGTTTGGTAGAATTCCCCAGTGAAGCCATCTGGCCCTGGGCATTTATTTGTGGGAAGATTTTTGATGACTGATTGGATCTCTTTGCTTGTGATGGGTTGGTTGAGGTCTTCTATTTCTTCTCTGGTCAGTCTAGGTTGTTCATATGTTTCCAGGAAATTGTCCATTTCTTCTACATTATCCAGTTTGTTGCCATACAGTTGTTCATAATATCCTCTTATAATTTTTTTAATTTCTTCAGGATCTGCAGTTATGTCACCTTTTTCATTCATTATTTTGTTTATATGGGTCTTCTCTCTTTTTGATTTTGTCAGTCTAGCTAGGGGCTTGTCAATCTTGTTGATCTTCTCAAAGAACCAACTTTTGGTGATATTTATCCTTTCTATTGTTTTTTTGTTCTCTATGTCATTTATTTCTGCTTTAATCCTTGTTATTTCTTTTCTTCTACTTGGTTTAGGATTGGTTTGCTGTTCATTTTCTAGCTTCTTCAGTTGATCCATTAGTTCTTTGATTTTGGCTCTTTCTTCCTTTTTAATATATGCGTTTAGTGCTATAAATTTCCCCCTTAGCACTGCTTTTGCTGCATCCCATAGGTTTTGGTATGTTGTGTTCTCATTTTCATTCGTCTCTATATATTTAGCAATTTCTCTTGCTATTTCTTCTTTAACCCACTGATTGTTTAGGAGTGTGTTGTTTAACCTCCAGGTATTTGTGAATTTTCTAAGTCTCTGATGGTTATTGACTTCTAATTGTATTCCATTGTGGTCAGAGAATGTGCTTTGAATGATTTCAATCTTTTTAAATTTATTGAGGCTTGTTTTATGTCCCAGCATATGATCTATTCTGGAGAAAGTTCCGTGAGCACTAGAAAAGTATGTGTATCCTGGTGATTTGGGATGTAATGTCCTGTAGATGTCTGTTAAATCTAATTCATTTATCAGATTGTTTAGGTTTTCAATTTCCTTATTGGTCTTCTGTCTGGTTGATCTATCTATAGGAGAGAGTGATGTGTTGAAGTCTCCCACAATTATTGTGGAAACATCAATTGCTTCCTTTAGTTTTGCCAATGTTTCTCTCATGTATTTTGTGGCACCTTGATTGGGTGCATAGACATTTACGATTGTTATTTCTTCTTGCTGAATTGCCCCTTTTATTAGTATGTAGTGGCCTTCTTTGTCTCTCAAAACATCCCTGCATTTGAAGTCTATTTTATCTGAGATTAATATTGCTACACCTGCTTTCTTTTGGCTGTAGCTTGCATGAAATATTTTTTTCCATCCTTTCACTTTCAATTTCTTTGTGTCCCTGTGTCTAAGATGAGTCTCTTGTATGCAACATATTGATGGTTCATTTTTTTTGATCCATTCTGCGAATCTATATCTTTTAATTGGGGAGTTTAATCCATTTACATTCAACGTTAAAACCGTGAAGGCATTTCTTGAATCGGCCATCTTATCCTTTGGATTATGTTTGCCATATTTTTCCCTCTCTCTATTAATATCCTTTATTGTACCCATACCGAATCTCTTTAGTACTGAACCTTTCTCCAAGTCTCTCTGTCCTGTCTTTGTTTCTCTGTCTGTAGGGCTCCCTTTAGTATCTCCAGTAGGGCAGGTCTCTTGTTAGCAAATTCTCTCAGCATTTCTTTGTCTGTGAAAAATTTAAGCTCTCCCTCAAATTTGAAGGAGAGCTTTGCTGGATAAAGTATTCTTGGCTGGAAATTCCTCTCTCTCAGAATTTTAAATATATCGTGCCATTGCCTTCTCGCCTCCATGGTGGCTGCTGAGTAGTCACTACTTAGTCTTATGCTGTTTCCTTTGTATGTGGTGAATTGCTTTTCTCTTGCTGCTTTCAGAACTTGCTCCTTCTCTTCTATGTTTGACAGTGTGATCAGTATATGTCTCGGAGTGGGTTTTTTTGGATTTATTCTATTTGGAGTTCGCTGAGCATTTATGATTTGTGTATTTATGTTGTTTAGAAGATTTGGGAAGTTTTCCCCAACAATTTCTTTGAATACTCTTCCTAGACCTTTACCCTTTTCTTCCCCTTCTGGGACACCAATGAGTCTTATATTCGGACGCTTCATATTATCTATCATATCCCTGAGGTCCATTTCGAGTTTTTCAATTTTTTTCCCCATTCTTTCTTTTATGCTTTCATTTTCCATTCTGTCATCTTCCAGGTCACTGATTCGTTGTTCAACTTCCTCTAGTCTTGTACTATGAGTGTCCAGAATCTTTTTAATTTGGTCAACAGTTTCTTTAATTTCCATAAGATCATCCATTTTTTTATTTAGTCTTGCAATGTCTTCTTTATGCTCTTCTAGGGTCTTCTTGATTTCCTTCATATCCCGTACTAGGGTCTCATTGTTCATCTTTAGTTCTTTGAGTAGCTGCTCTAGGTGTGTCTCTTCTGGTCTTTTGATTTGGGTGCTTGGGCTTGGGTTATCCATATCGTCTGGTTTTTTCATATGCTTTATAATTTTCTGTTGTTTTTGGCCTCGTGGCATTTGCTGTCCTTGATAGGGTTCTTTTAGGGTTTGTAGACCAGTTGAAGTCCTTATCTCTAATTTATCAGATCTACAGCTTCGTGGAGTACACTTTCTCTAACTAACCAGCAGGTGGCGTCCACGAGCCACCTGTTCTCCACAAGCCAGATCTCCCCTGCTTAGCCTTTTTGGTGAGTGGGGGAGTGAGTCTTGTGGGGCCCAATTGGTGTCCCAAGCTTGCGTGTGTAGTTGGTGTTGCCTGCCCTGTATGTGGGGCGTGTTTCTGGGCAGTCGGGGAGGGGGGGTGGCCCTAACAATCAAATCTCCCTGATGATCCTAGAGTTTTAAAGCTACTGCAATAGTCTAATCCTTCAGTTCAGTCCTGCCACAGTTTGTCTCTGCCACTGACCCACAAGTCTTTGGTATTGGCGTATGGCTCCTGAGACTTGCAAGTGGGCCCCTCTTCCAGGCTGTGCACCCCGGGTCCTCTGTTGAGGGATGACTGTGCTATGTCACAGGTGAGTGCTGTCCCCCCAGGGCAGTTCTGGGCTGCTGGGCTGTGTTGGGAGGCTCCCAGTCTGCTCAAATGATGGCTGAATGGGGCTCTGTTAATTCACACTGCTCCCCCTTCCCAGCTCTGGGACATTCAGCTGAGGTTGCAGGGAAGGCTAATGTCCACGCCCAGTTTTGTGGTGTGTGCCTGTTATTTGAAGCACTTCCGTCACACTGGGTTGTCTGGGGCAGCTCTGGGCTATGGGGCTGGCGATGGGCAGGAGTGTTTCCTGTCCACCAGGATGGTGGCTGTGAGCGGACACCCCCCTTTTCTTGGGAAGTTGTGTTGTTTAGTGAATTTTCTCAGCCACTGGATTATTGCCTTTTGTCTCAGAGCTCTCTTATTTCTGCTCTTGACTTGACGTGCCCAAATTTCAATTCTTTGAAGCTTTCTGTATTGAGCTTCTTAGAGTAATTGTTTTAGAAAAAGCAAAAAGGATTTAAAAAAAAAAAAAAAAAAAAAAAAAAACAAAAAAAAAAAAAAACGGCCCTCCTCAGAGATCTAATGGGTTATTGAAATGCTAATAGACAAAGCAACCAGGGCCATTAAGGAAAGGTGCCCTGGGCAGAGAGATCAGCCTTGCTTCGGGATTTGCATATGCGCCTCAAGGCCTGATCTCCGCCCTTCCCCTTTCTGTGTTCACCAGAACTCCAAAAATCCTCTGCTTTTACTTTGGAGCTTCTCGTGTTGTTTTCCTTCTATGCCCGTCTCCTCTCTGCTGGGCTGGCTGCTCTCAGAGTCTCTGGTGTCTGGCCTCAGTCTATCTATGGTTGGAGTTTGAATCAGTAGAATGAGTTTCCGATGAGAGCAGCCACTGCAATTCTCCCTTCTCCTTCCTGGAGCTGACAGCCCCTCCTCCCCCGGGACTGAGCCTGGCAGGGAGGGGCGCGGGTCCCCTGGCCGCAAAAACTTACAGATTTCGGTGATCTCAGCAGTTCCACGTTTTCATGAGTGTTGTATGAAGTATGCCCAAAGACAGATTGCTCTGTGGTGTCCAGTCCACGCAGTTCCTGGCTTTTTACCTACTTTCCTGGAGGAGTAACTAAAACATACAGCTCACCAGTCTGCCATCTTGCCCCGCCTCCCGGATTGGCTTTTATAAAAGGGGGGTTATTTAGCTACAAAGTTACAGTCTTAAGGCCATAAAGTGTCCATCAACAAAGAGTACCTTCACTGGAGAAAGGCCATTGGCATCTAGAAAACCTCTGTTAGCTGGGAAGGCACATGGCTGGTGTCTGCTTGCTCCTAGGTTGCATTTCAAAATCACATTCTCCAAAATGTCTGCATCAGCTTCCAATGGCCATCTTCAAAATGTCTGTCTCAGCTCCAGCAAGCTATGAGTTCCTTCTGTCTGAGCTTATATAGCGCTCCAGTAAACTAAACAAGGTCCACGCTGAATGGGCAGGGCCATGCCTCCATGGAAATTATCCAGTCAGAGTTATCACCTACAGTTGGGTGGGTCACATCTCCATGGACAGTGAACCAATAGGTTTCAACCCAATCCACATTAATACATCTGCCCCCACAAGAATTCATTAAAGAATACAGCTTTTCCTGGGGGACATAAATATACAAACTAGGACAAGTACTTACTAGTAGGTATTGAATGTTTGTTGAAGGAATAAATGGATGAAAGCCTCACTAATATTAAATACTATTTGCCAAGGGGAAAAAATGCTCTTTAAACCATGAGTGCTGATCCCATTCTATTTTTTGTCCCTTTAAAAGAGAGAAGCAGTTAATTAATTGACAATTTTACTGAAAGAGAAAATTGGAATGATTTAAACTAAATTTACCTTCCTTCATTTGTTCCAAAAGTTTTCAGAGAATTTCCCCAATTAGAGACATCTCAGCCTGGATTGCTCCAAAAAGAAGGTCTAAGGTATCTCAGCAAATTCACCATCACAACAGGCAAGTAGCCACTTGACCCAACGGACATTCTAGAAGGCCTTATGGAATTAGCTTAGAGCCACCTGCTTGAGGAGGAAAAGGGGAAGCATTTTTCTGTGGGCCAAGAGTTGCCCCATGGGGCACTCACTTCCTTGTTTCTGGGTTGCACAAACTTGAATGCTACAAGGTTTCTTCAAGGCTCCCACATCTCAAGGTAAGAGAAACCCTAGGGCAGAAAGCAAAACACAAGGACGTGCCTGAAAGGCAAAGTTCTCAGTGGACACCTGCACCCCTCTAGATGAAGCCTGCATAAAACTGGGTACCTCATCCATGCCTGGAATGAGAGTTGAGCTTGAGAGGCTTTGAACCAGTGTCTAAAAGGTGTCTAATACATAAATGTCCTGCATTATAAGAGAATTTTCCCATATAAAATCTTTGGGGGAGGTTGGGTGAAGGATAGGGCAATCTTTATTTAGTAAAAGAAATCACAGCCTTTGTACTATCACCTTAAGGGTCTAGAAATACGAATATAAAATTCTTTTACAACACATTTTGTCTTGACCTTTTCCCATTTATGAAACTCGGATTGACACAGCCCATCACTTATCTTTGGAAATTACAGCTCATGGTCAGGATCCCAGAGTGAAAATCTCCATCTTAAATTGGCACCAGACAGACCCTGATCAATGATGGATAGTTTGAAAAGTGGTTGCTGCAGGTGTCTTGATTTGGGTCATTCCTTGGAGCTCTCCAACAAGGTGTGTGGTGAAGAACACAGACATCTGAATGTCACTTGCAAGTAGGCCGAGTTGCCCAGCGTGGTACAGTCGACAGGGACAGATGCACCGGTGCTGAAGGGCAGAGCGTCACCAGGTGGAGCTGGTCCAGGTGGACTGGCTGAGTTATACCATTGGTTTGCTCATAGGTTTTCTCTGGTTTCATTTTCTATCTCGATGAAAAATGTGCACTTTTATATTGCAGTAGAACAAAAGGCTATGACTCACATTTCACAACTCACAAGGCCGATTTCATGTACTTTTGACATCTCTATCACAATTTTGACAGCAGCAAAATTCTTTTTGCCTTCCAGAAAGTTTGGGAAGCATGTGAACCTTGCACACCCCCATCAAAGTGGTTCTATATTTGATTTGTTTCCACGTCCATAAGCTGCACTGCAGTGAAACTCATCACACATTCCATTTATTTTGGCGTGTGGCCTGAGGACTGATCCCGAGAAGCAGGTTCCTAGTTTTAGGGTGATGGAATGTTCCGTGTCTTAATTGTGGTGATGGTTGTAGAACTCTATGAATTTGTCACAACTCACAGAACTATACAACAAAAAGAGTGACTTTTACCCTTGCAAATTAAAAATTAAATTTAAAAATGTTTACTGTTGCTGCCGTAACAAGCAGTGACTATTCTAGGCACTACGGATACAAAGGTAAACACACTTGTGGTTACGGAGCTGACATTCTGGCAGGAAACAGACTAGTCATTGAGTAAAGCAGATGATTCCAGAGGTTGATGAATGCTATGAAAGAAGTAAAATGAGGTCACCTGAGCCTCCTTTTAGAGAAAAAATGAGGCAGGCCTCTGAGGAGGGAACTGAGCTGAGCTTGCCATAACTAGGCACAACCAGAGATGTACACAATTGGGAAGAGTATGGCAGCGTCACCATACTTATTATCAATTCACTGGATGTCTTCATTTAATAATCTGTTTTCTAATTCAAAAGACCAAAGGAAAAAAGGGTAGCTCATTTTTTGTTTTGTTCCCCTTCTATGATTATTTGTTTAGTAGGGTACTCTTTTATATTTTCTCTTTCATGAAAACGTTTCACTTTCTGAAACTGGATAGCATTTTGTTAGATATGGAGCATTGAACTGTCTCATTTTGTCTTCAGTTAAATATGATTCAAGGGTTAGAAATCTTAAATCACACATTTAATTAAAGAAAGGAAGGGCTAATAAACAATTAGTAACAAATCACTCTTTTAACATTTTTCATTGCTGTAATTTTTACCAAAGAAGTCTATGGTAAAAAATTCAAACTGTCAACAAATTTTCCTAGAAGAAAGTAAATCTCTTGCCTCCTCTGGCACCCAGTCTCCCAATTTCCATCCCCAGATGCAACTAGTATCTCTGGTTTATTATTAACATAAATGATAGCTTTCTCTCATTCTCTCCACTATTTTTTTTCACTTAATAACATACCTTGGAGGTTGCAGCAGATCAGATTTACACACTGATTCCTTCTCCATCCTGCACACTATCCCATTTAATTGCAGACCATTATTCATTAAACCAATTCTCTTTTGATAAGCACTTAGTTGTTCCCCAGCTCTGACACTGTAAATGATGCTGACTAGATGTCCCTGCAGCATCTTTGCACACATGGCTACATGTCTAAAAACGTAATTTCTGGGTTGACAATGACAGGCATTTTAAAAATATGGACCAATAATGCCAAATTTCCTTTCAACATGATGGTGCCAATTTACACTCCCAAAGCAATGTAAAGAGGCTCTCCTTCCACATACCCTTGCCAACTCTGCCCTTTATCAATTTTATCTTCACCAATCAGTTGGACGAAAATTTACATTAATGTTATCTTGAGTGAGGCAGAGTATCTGTTCAATGCTTCTGAGCCATTTGTAGACCATTTCAGTAAACTCTCTGTTCTTGTCATTTGAGTACTTTTCTACTGAATTGTTAGAGACTTTCTTTATTGGTTTTTAAGAGTTCTTAATATATTAAGAAATTAACCTTTCTCATTTCAAATTTATTTGTGACAGCTATTTTGTATGTACTCAAAAAGTTAGAGAATCTTACTATTTGTCTCAAGTCAGGGATGTTAAGTATGTGGCCATCATTTTGCACTCCTCCCGCCTCCCCAATTTTATGTTTATATCAGGGGTCAGGCAACTATAGCCTATCAGCCAAATCCAACAGCTGCCTGCATTTGTATGACCATGAGCTAAAATATTTTTCTTTTACATGTTAAATGGTTTAAAAGATTCATAAAAGAATAATATTTCATGATGTGAAAATTACATAAAATTTAAATTTCAATATTCACAACTGAGGTTTGACTGAAACACAGCTGCATCCATTTTTTGTCTCTGGCTGCTCTTGTCTCTGGTGGCAGAGCTAGTGCGGCAACAGACCACGTGGCCAGCAAAGCCTAAGACATTTACCATCTGGACCTTGACTGGAAAAGTTTGCCGAGCCCTACCGTAGAGAGGCATCTGTAACTGATCTGGGGACTCCTTCTGTTGAGTATGAAATCTATACAGACTCAATTTCAATTTCAAAATGGCTCTAGGCAGTTGGTCAGCTTTGGTAAAAGTGATGGAATTCACATGCTAAAGACTAGCCATAACTCTTCTAGTCTTTCCTGTCACTGCTTCTTTTAGAAAGTTTTGTACCTGGGAAGTTAAAGAATAGTCTGGGGACAAAAGAAGCATAGAAAATATTATAGCAATCTTGCTAGACATCTCTTATCTACTTAAGTAAAAAACTCTCAAATTAACGTTCCCAGGGGCCAATCAATTCATACTTTTAGATTTCTCTCTTCCTCAGAATTTTTCTTCTCCAATACTGCTGCAAACTTAAAAAGATGAATACTTTCACTGATCAAGGAAAAATATTTATGGGGGGAAGTATATCGTATTCACCAAATCTAAAGGAATTTTTGGAAATCATTTAAAAATCAAAATAAACACCTCTCTTCCATGACATACAACTAAAGGTCTTTATCAATGAACTGTTTTCCAAAATAATATTTTTATATTGATATTAGAAAATTAACTGTCCACACAAGATAACATCTATCATCTCTGAATTCCTGCTATTGAAATATGGACAATGGAATCAATATCTAAACAGGTGAAATAAAGGTAATAAAATGCCACTGATTTACTATGGGTGAAGATTTCTCCTTGTTGAGGTATAGTTGGATTATAGACATCTGTATGAATTTATGAACCTACAGTGGACCATAAAATTCTTATATTCAGATTGATTTTTAACACATTATTCCGACATTGACACAGACATCATTTCATATCCACTTACTCTATGGAAGGAGGAAAAACAAAAGATATTCACATACCGCCTCACAGCTACCACCTTCAGAACCACCAGGATTTACACAACAAACAGTTTTATGTTGCTTTTTTCTATTTTATTTTTGTTTCCCTTACTCTCTGAGAAGGACAGTTTCTGCTCACTTGGAAGAGCTTGCACCCTGCCACTGAGGGATGTGGAAATGGGGCTGTCACAGATGTTTTTGACTTTCTGTTTTAAGAGAGTATCTAGCAACTTAAAGAATGTTTTTAAGATTCTTGCTGTTGTCCTTAAGGAAGGTTTCTGGAATAAAGCCTCCTAACAAAGGAGTTAAGGAACTTCTAAAAGTGCACTTTTCTAAGCTCCCATCAAGCACAATTTCAGAAAAATAATTTCTGAAAGAAAAAGAATGCCACCTGCTCTCAGATCCACAGGTTTGTGTTGGGCCACAATTGAGGACCCTGTAGAAGGTCAGTGATTTTTCCTAACATCTGAAGGTGGAGCAAACGCCCAGGAGGAAACACACTGTGCCAAGTGCTGACACACTGGCCTGCGTTCCTGGGCACTGTCACCACTGAGGTGCTTCTAGAGGTTACTGACATGATTTCTTCAAGCACAAGTGACTGATGAACTGTGTGATTTGTGACAGGAATTTCCCCAACTGAATGTTTTAAATTTTGGTAAGTAGTTTTTATCATATGCTGCATGGCACAGGAACTCTTTCAAAGGGAATTCAAATTAAATTCCGGGTATTTTCTTTGTTTCCAAAGTAGAAGCGTCTACAAGGAAGAAAGAGTATACAGCAGGGGAACAAAGTGAACATAGTGGGATATATTCCCAGACCTACCACGGATGGTTGAAACTGCAGATGTAAGTGTACACCATCACCCTATCACACACGGTAGCACTTCCTTTCTCAGCTTGAAGTGCAACAGAAAAACTAGCATGAATTTTATCCCTATGTGTCATCACTTCACAAATCGAAGATTTGCTCTTGCCATACAAGTTGGTAATCTCCGCATACGATTTTCTTTTTCAATCATATCGACATTGTTTACTTTTTCGCTAATGGGAAGCACTTCATGACTTCTCTTGGGCCTGGAAGCAACATCAGCACCACGGCCCTTGTGTTACGGGGCCATTTTTACAGTAAATAAGGGCTTCCCTAAAAAAAGGCACTGCAATCACCCTCCAGTGAAGGCAGCTAGTGGGAACACTAGTAGCAACCTGGAGGAAGGTTTCACGTGGGAGCATGGGGAGGGGACAAAGGAGAAGAGTCAGGGGCTGGGCTGGGGGATGTCACCATTTAGAGCCTGGACTCGCTTGGTGGGCAGGTTGAAACTTGGGAACCATTTATTTTTTTATTGTCTGGAACTTTCCCATTTTTTCATTTTTTCCCATGGTTAACCACAGGTAACTGAATCAGCAGATAACGAATCAGAGGATACAGGGGCACAACTGTATAAATGCTGTTGTTTCCCACCAATTAAGGTATGAATATAGTTACACTTCCAAATGAAATGCCAATGGGATTTCTGTGTATGCAGAAGGGTAGGGAATTCCTTGGCAACTTTTTAAAATAAATCTATTTGCATGAGAAAATCCAAGAATATTTTGATTCAAAAAAGACATAACAGGGAAAGACTTGCCCTCCTATATGTCAAAATGTACCGCAAAATTATAATAATAGTAATTAAATGAGAATGGTGTTGGCATAAGGACAGATAAATAGTTCTCTGGAATAACATAAAGACTCTAGAAACTGAACCAGCTACACGTTGGTGCCACGCAGGGATTCTGCTATGTGTTTTCCATGACGTTTCCTCTCTCTGTGCATACAGGATGACTATATCCCCCAGGCTCCCTTGCAATTGGGTTGGACCTTAAAATCACACCTTTGACGCTCCAGCCCTCTCTTCCCCCGTGAGGCGACCTTGAAGGCCACCTGTCCTAGATGGCATAATTTCAAGATGGACAAGGCACCCATGGCCTACCTCAGACTGTGCTTTGGGGACAAATTCTAGCTAGTTATGTCACAGCAATGATTTTCAAGTCTTCTTTGTTACCGTAGCATACCCTAGCCTATCCTGACTGATACAGCCCCATAATACATGATAAAGTTAGCCTGTAAAATAAATAGGGAAAGATGGATGACTCAAAAGATGGTGTAGGAATAATCAGACATTCAACTGAAACTAAAGAAATATGAGATAGATACTCCAGACAACACATAAAAGTAAATGCCACTAGCTGCACATAAGAAAAATGTATAAATCCTTCACACTGCAATTGGATATAGGTCTGAAGATGATGAATTAAGTTGGAAAATGTTAATAAAATATTAAATGAAAAACTGAGTATTTAAAAATAATATGTACATAGTGATTCTAACTGGAGTAAACCTATCATTAAAAATCACAGAAGCCAGTTGCCTCCAGAATCGCGTCCCGTTACACCCCACCCATCACCTCTGCATATACTGCAGGCCTTCTCAGCTCTCACTAGCACATCTTCCTCTGTCCAGTGGGCAGTTTCCACAACAAGGCACAGTTTTTTTTTTTAATTATTGCATAGGATTGTGATAAAAATAATAATACTAACTAGAAGAAAAACAACCTACCTGCAACGAGAAGGAATACTGGTCAATGTTTCTTGTAACTGCTGTGAACAAATTACTACCAATCAGTGGCTTAAAACAACACAGAGTAAAATAACCACAAACATATATAAATAATAGGGAAAGATAAAGAGTATGGGATGTTTTGGGTGTTCTTTTTTATTTCTATTTTTTTATTTTATTTTATTTTATTTTTGGAGTAATGAAAATGTTCTAAAATTGATTGTGGTGATGAATGCACAACTATATGATCATACTGTGAGCCACTGACTGTAGACTTTGGATGGATTATATGGTATGTGAACTTATCTCAATAAAATTGCATTTAAAAAAATACAGATGTATTTTCTTCCCGTTCTGGAAGTTAGAAGTCCAAGATCAGTATCATTAGCTAAAATCTGGGGGTTGGCCTTTTAACCTTTGTTCCTCTATCAATTTTTTCAGCACTTTGGGTAATGTGTTGCTCTTTATAAATTTTTTTTTGCCTCACCAAAGTCTTTCCAATTTGCTGGTCTCTGCATTGCTTCTGGAGACTCTCCAAGGGAGAATCCATTTCCCTGCCTTTTCCAACTTCCAGAGGCCGCCTGCATTCCTCGACTTGTGGCGGTGCATTACCCCAAGCCCAGCTTCCATCGCCACGTCTCCACTGCTGACTCCAGTCCTCTGCCTCCTTCCTGGAAGGAGCCCTGTGACGCCACTGGGGCCATCCAAAAACCCAGGATAATCTCCCTTTAACTTAATCTCACCTGTAACGCACATTTCACCATGAAAGGCAACATACTTACAGGCCCCAGAGGTTACGACACAGACCTCGTTGAGGGGCCATTATTCAGCCCACCCCAGGGGCTAGGTTCACTCACTCACTCACTAACATGACTCATTTGTGCCCAGAAAAAGTCAAAATTTTTATATTTTCTAGACCCAAATCACTTATCAATATATTCACAATTGTAAAAATTAAGTTTGCAATTATAGAGCACCTGGTCTGGGCAAACATAAATACTTTGAGGAAAAAAAAGGAATGGCAGAAAATACATCCAAAGTTATATTAATGAAGTTGCCAAGGTAATTGAATTAAAGATGAATTATGTCTTCTTTTCCGTATTTTCAATTTTTATAATGGGTTATACTCATCTTATAAAGACAAATGATACTGAATTTTTAAAATATTATTTTTCTAGAATCACATCCAAAATATAAAATGGCTACAAATCATTTATCATTACTATTTGTGCAAACGTCATCACAATGACTTTCTTCGACTGTGCCCTATAATACCAGATCAATGTTTTAAAACAGAGGAAACCTCCCCACAACAGTTCTAATGGCTTTTGAAACAACCCCTCCTCCCCTTTAAAATACAAGTGCAAGACCCCAGCCAGAAGCTACTCGCTTTTAGGGCATGTGGGGTGTGTGGGAGTGGAGCTGGCAACCAGCTACACTTGTAAGAACTATTCCAAGTACATAAATATCTACTTCCGGCTCTTCTTTTCACTCTCTCCTATGCCCACTCCAACTCTAAACCTCACGCAGATGTCCACAATCAACCAACACCTCAGCAGCAGAAAACTGGAAAAGACGGTATCGCGTTCTTTAGGCCAGCTACCTGATTACCATTTGGCTTCCTGCCTGATTTCTTCTGGGCAGGTACACAAAGCTTATTGTAATGTCTGGTTTAGTAAATCTGCTGTTCTAGTCCCTCAGTGAGCAGAAAGTTATTACATCTCACCCTAAAAACATTTATTCCATTCTCAACAATCGGATTAAGTCCGTTAAGCTGTGACTCTTCTTCTGTAAGACGAGTGTGATCAAAAGGATTCCATCTCCCACATTGCTCACTGGGAGTTTACAGGACGTATCCCTTTTTGGAAAATCATTGTGTTTATCATTCCCTCCTAAGACTCCATTAAATAATCCCTATTGGTCTTTCTTGCTTCTACTCTTCCCATTACATTATATTATGTTCCCTTTTAGTTATCACTTAGCCAAGAGATAACATCAATGTTTTAATCTCTCCTCTTCAATCACCTCCTTCAGGACCCTGTTTAATGTGCTGCTCTTTTTAAAATTTTTCCTGCTCTCCAAACTCCTTCCAATAGGTCTTTGTGTCACTGGTAATGAGAGATCGGGATGACAGGCCTTTCCTCAGGTTTCACCTCATTGGTGAGGCTGAGACGAGCACTGCGCTCTGCCACAGCTCCGGAGACACATAAGGAGCGCCGAATCACGACGGCCCTTTCCCGACACAGCCAGGACCGACACAGAGCTTTTCAGTTCACTGCTGTCACGAAGTCTCTTTTAATATAATCACCTTGTATGCTTCCTCCTCCCACCAATTACCCATTTTTCATCTCACTATTCTCACAAGCACACTAAATTGCAAGTTCTTCTAAATGCTATTTCACTTTCTGCCTCTTTGTCATAAATCTCATGAGACTCTGGCCACATGTCCGAAGAACAGCACAAAGAATGTTCTCACTCCATTCTTCTTCCCCAGCAGTGTGAACAACAGATAAGGGGTGTTTCACTCAGGACAAAATTCCAGCTGCTGTATCAGAGACCAAAAACAACAGTGAACAAACTGTGACAGCAGGGTGCTTTTCTTTTAAGCCTGTCTGGGTGCCAACAGCCCAAAGCTGGAGGAGCAGCCCAAGGTGACAGCACGCAGGTCCATGAGCTTTCAATCTACCATCCTCCAGATTTTGTCCTCAACCACACTGCCCACATTCTAGCCAGCAGGGCAGAGGGAGGGAGTTGAGAGGGCTTGCCTCCTCCTTTCGCTCACGTAATTGAAAAATTGCAGGTACTTTCAGTCATGTTTTCCACTGGGAACATAAGGCATCACCCAGCTAAAAGGGAAGCTAAAAAAATCTCATCTTTATCCTTGATGGTCAGGTGGCCAGAGAATGCTGGGGTTGTGTTAAGATGGCAGAGGGGGAAATAAAAGAATATTAAAGACAACGAGAAGTCTCAAGAATCCACAAGAGGGTGAAGGCCGAACATCCTCCATTAGAAGGCAAAGGAGTAGCAGGTGAACACGAGCTCTGAACGGCAGTGAGAGACCCTGAACGGAAGGCTGCAGAGAAAGGGACATTGCCAAGTCCAGAGAGGGAGGACAAAATCTGGAAATCGCCAGGTTCTCATCATGGCTTCCCAGAGTCCCTGATTCACCTGTATATGACACCCTCACTCAGCTATATGCATCTCTTCCTTCAGGGCATGGCAAGGATGCTGAGATTCCTAATGCATGTGTCACCCACATCATAAAACTACTTTTCAGAATCAACAGGGATATCAGGCTTTGGAACAAGGCTGGAAAAATGACAAATACTTGCCACATTTTTTGAAGATGTATGGCCAATTCCATTCTCTTTTCAAGAAAATAATGTTGAAATTAAATATAATTGATTCAATCATTCAATTAGCATTTACAGTGGGATGGGTTTTGTTTTTGATTTTTAGGGCCAAGAAGATGCCTTCATTCAATACCTTCATCAAATATATAATCTGACCCTGTCCTTGCCTTCATGAAACTTTTATTCTAATGACGGGTGTGTACTTTGACAAATACATTAAATAGGAATTTATTCTAAGAGGAATGGGAAAACATGAAATGCAGACACCTCTGAATATAACAGTTCATGAGCTAATATATATTTTGAATGGTTAATTCTGATTGCTTAACACAGAACTAAAGACAAATAAAAATTATTTATCTCCTTAAGAAATTCAAGATGGACCCATACTGCTAGTAATATCAAGCACCACCAACAAAAACAGGGTTTAATTATCAACCTAAAAAGTCTGCACTAACTAAAAATTATCTGCATAACATATTCGAAAAAGAGATCAATATAGGGATTTTTATTATTTCTAAACTACAATTATTTGTTCTGTTTTCCATTATAAGAAGTCCCAAATTTCATTTAGTCTTAATACTGTTGATTGCAAAGAAATACCATATTTCATGTACCCACTAAAAGAAAATAAAAACACTGCTGAATGTAATTGTAAGAAACCGAGTACAGTGCTCAACTATGAAAAAAGGAATGTGACATGGAATTGGTAAAATAATGTGAAATATCCTGCTTTCCTGTTATAGATGGTGTAGCTTGAAGCTGTTATGTACCCCAGGAAAGGCCATGTTCTTCTAATCCATTCCTGTGGGTGCAGACCTATTGCAGGTGGGACCCTTTGATTACGTTATTTCAACTGCGATGTGACCCACTCCATTCAAGGTGGTTCTTAATCCTCTTACTGGAGTCCTTTATAGGAGGATAAAGGACAGATAGAAAACACCCAGATAGCTCAGAGAAGCCCCAGAGAAGCTAAGAGATGAAATTGAGAAGCTCACAGAGAAAAGCCCCCGAGAAGCTAAGACAGGGCCTACAGAGAGGCTGAGAGGAAGCCACTGAAGCCAGAAGCTGGAAGCAGTGAAACCAAGGAGAGAAGGACCAGCAGACGCCACCGTATGCCTTGCTGACAGAGGTGTCCTGGCTGCCAGCAGCCTGTCTTCAGAGTCCAGGTATTGTCCTGTTGATGCCTTGAATTGGACAATTTCTCAGCCTTAAAACTGTAAATTCTAAGTTAATAAATCCCCATTGTAAAAGCCACCCCATTTCTGGTATATTGCGTTTCATCAGCTTTACCAAACCAAAACAGGTGGTCTTCATCCCCAGGTTCTGCTGACGAACTTCCTAAATGGAACAAGACATGTTAACTAAAAGGTATCCCCAAATCAGACTGTTGAAATGCTGTTCTTGTCTATACTAAGTACTAAGAAATTATTTTTACTTTTGAAATAGTTCATTTCAAAAGATGTCCCAATAGTACTATAAAATTTAGCAATATCTTTCCTTTGACTCCAACTACTAAGTACTTGTCAGGCAGATGACATTTCCATTTGTATGAAATGGTATGTGTACAAGACTATTCTTTGCAGCATTACAAGAAATAAAAATTGGAAACAAGCTAAATATCCAAAAATAGGGTACTTATTAAATATATCACGGTATATTCATCCAATAAAAAATTATGCAGCTATTAAAAAGAATAAGGAAGCTCTATGCGCGCTGACATGGAAACACTCTGAAAGATATATTCTTTAGGGATGCAAAGCAATGACACAGAACAGACTGTGTGTGCTATGCCAACATTCGTAAAGAACCAAAAAGATTATATAGGTCTATGTATGTAGCTCTCAAAGGAGATATGGGAAGCAGGACATGGCTGGGAGATGGGGTTCTTGGGGGAGAGTGGCGAGAGCCTTATTTTCATAGTATAGCCCATTGCACTTTTAACAGATACATACACTGCCTGCTCAATAACAACGACGATGATGATGGCAATGATGAGGAGGAGGAGGAAGAGGAGGAGAAAACGGAAGAGGAGGAGAAAACCCGAAGAAATTCCCAAATCGATGCTATATCAATTATAAAGAAATTATAGGGCCCTTGGAAGTTCAGATCTTCTGAACTTTCTTCCAAAAATCAAAATACACATATCATAAGACTGATCACTATGAAAAAAAGGTTAACTGTTTAGATCCAAAGGTATATAAAAGGTCAGCAAAATTAAATGGTTGGAGAGTCTCTCATTCTGACTTGCAAGCTTAGAAGTTGGCAGGAATCCTAGAGAGGGTTTTTTTTTTTTTTCCCTTCCCAGCAGCATCACAGTGAAGTAAGCTTTCTTTAACATTATGCTGGTAAAACTACACCAATGCAAGGAAATAGAAGAGATGAAAAGTGTACGTGACCCCAGATATTTTATTGTGCAATAAAAATTCCATTACCAACATGGGAGAAAGACAAGTAAAACTGGTCACATACATTGGCTGAATGCAAGTGTGCTTTGATATATCAGTGAAATAAATCAGGTTTCAGATACATGAAAGCCAGGAAAGATTTTGACTGATTTTAAATGTGCTGGAAAGTGGATGGGGAGCAGGAGGCAGTGAGGGTGTGGAGGGCAGGCTAACAGAAAAATAGCTTTTAGTTTTGGCCTTTGGATAACAACTCCAATCGTCATCAAGGTATCATGACTAACTTCTGAGTAGAAGATATTTTTTTCCTTTATGTGCTCAATATTCAAAATTTCAGACTAAAATAAATGACCATAATGTCGGTTGAACTTAAAGACTACGCTTCACACCTTAAAGCACTGGAGAGTATACAGAAGTGTCACTGTGATCAAATAACAGGGAACCTATGGTTTGACATGTATTTTTACAAAATATCAAGTTCCCTAAAATTTCCAGTGTTTTTAAAGCTTACAGGATTTTAGTTACTCTTTACCAATGCTTTTCCTTCCCCCAACCTCTGCAGAGATCATCCTGATATTAGGTGGCCCCCTATTGTGTAATAATAAGTACGTAGATAGGTCCTTGGAGGCCCATTTTGACAAATTTCCAAGGCACATTAACAAAAACAGGTGCTAATTTTGGGCTTCTTGGGTTCATGTGTAAGCCTGAGAACATGAGCATATTCCAATTTGACCTTTGGAAAACACTGAGGACACAGGAAGGGCTTGGTGCCACAAACCCAAGACACTTGCTTGTGTTTCACCTCCGTATCCTGAAAGTTTTAAAAGCTTTTAAAGAGCTGATTCGGCTTAGCAACCCCATAAGCCATAAGGCTTTATTTGAGACAATGATTTGCTTCTACCTGATTTGTACATTTAAGTGTAGTCAAGAGATTTTCCTGATGCTTTTCAGATAGACTGCCAGCTAAATGACCATTACTGCTACATCAAAGTCCAGAGGAAAATCACATGCTGTTTTCACAGCTATCTGGAGGGCTGAAGATCAAGAGGCATCCTCAGCCATCTACAGCAAGTTGCCCTCAGTTCTCACAGGAAAAAACAAACGTGAAAAGGGATACAGCATATGTTATACATTAACCAAGCCAAAAGAGACACATTTCAAAATATGATGTACAACCAAAAGGTGGCTAAAATAATTTCTCCAATGAAATTAGAGAATGGATACAATAAACACAATTGCAGAAATCACATTTAGCCTTTTCCGAACATGGCTTCAGAGCTTTCCTAAACCTAGTTGAAGTGATTTATTGGTACAGAACAAATCAGCGTTTTGTTCTGGGATTTCACACTTGCTCTTATTGTAAGTCCCTTGTAGTAGGTACATTTTCTTCCTATTATAGCCTATCTTCTACATCTATCTCTAACAAGGTCTATGTACATAGTAGAAACTTAATTCACACCCACTGAAAAGGTTTTCAATATCTGGGACAAGCTGCTCCATTTACAGACATCTCAATTCCTTTGGCACTCAGGAATTACAGCAATGCAAATTTACCTTATTCAATAGACTCAGGGTTTATCATCATAGGCAGGTAGAGCTGAAAGCAAATTAGGAAGGAGAGAGAAGTAACTTGCTCCAAGGCACAGATAATGTTAAAAGAAGATCTTGCACTAGAAACCTGATCTCCTTAATTAATTCTAAATAAAATCAGATAATCTGCAAAACTGAATGTGAGTAGAAACTGACGCTGGAGACTATCATTCTTTCAAAAGCTCATATTAAGTGCCAATCTTGCACCTCTGCTCTTACGATCCCGAGGATAGAGTTAGGGACCTTATATTCTAGTGGGGTGGGAGGAACACAAATAGAGTTCATACAAATGAGATAATTTTAGGAAACACAAGAGGGTGATGTGTTGGAGACACTCCTGGCAGGGTGTCACTACAGGATAATCCGGGAGGAGCCTCAAGTGAAGGCACCACTGAACGAAAAAAAGGAGCCAGCTGGAGTGTGGTGGTTTATTAGACCCAAACCTTCACCCCTCCCAGTTTTCACAACCTTTACTATGTAGCTTTATAGTCCTTCCAAAAAAGGAGAGGGGAATATTTCTCCATCCCTTGACTCTGAATTCGGCCTATATGCCTTGCTTTGTCAACAGAATAAGTGTGACTTTGAGCCAGTTCTCAAGAAGTTTTGTGCATTTCCATTTGCGTTCTTGCAAACGCAAAAACTGCTATTGCCATGATAAGAACTAGTCTGGCTAGCCTGCTGATGCAAGGATGGAGGTGAGAAACAGGTGGAACAGAGCTGCCCCTAGAAGAGCCACCTGACTGCAGAGGGGGAGTGAGTCCAGTAGAGACCAGAAGAGCCACCCCGCTGAGCCCACCTCATCAATCTCCAGTTGACCTTAAGCTGATCCACTGGCATATGAGCTACATAAATGCTGATACTTTATCCTTCAAATATTTTATGGATGTCTGTTCTGTAGTATTTTGTGGCCACAGTTGACTGACACACTTGGGAAGAATTTGGGGACAGGTGTTTCCAAAAAGAGAACAAAAAGGTCAAAGGCTCTAAAGAGTACAGCTTCAAGTCTGAGGAGCAGAAACAAGGCCAGTGTGGTTGAGCAGCTTGGCAAATGTGTGACAGCATGGTAGAAGATGATTCAGGAGAAGGAGACAGGGATAGATTGGGTGTGAACCTGAAGGCCATGGTAGAGATTTTATCATGACTGCAACAGAGAGCCATTGGGAGGTTATAAAATAAGGGAGTAACATGATCTATTTATCTTATTCATAGATGACTTTGGCTGCTCTGCAGAACCGATTTCACACAAGTGAGAATGGAAGCAGACAGACGGAAGGAGTTATTGCAATAGTTCTGGCTAGAGGCACCAGTGAGAAATGTCATATACTTCTTCATACCCAAGTGGAAGTATGTCATATATGTCTGTGTGTGTGTATATCTATATACCCATATATGTCAAATGCATCATATAGTATATATCAAAAAGAATAAGTTATAGTGTATGCAACATACATAATCACATATATTACATATTTCCTAGATCACCAGTTATATCATATATATGCATATATATGTATATATACACATATACATATATAATCTCAGCTGTGTCAGCTTAGTGGACAATTGCCGATCACAACTGGATGAGGGGAGAGAGAACATTCAACAGAACAGTGATATACTCCTGCCCAACCTACTTACATAAAATGATGAGCAGAATGTCATAAAATATTTTCAGGTCCTGAAGTGTTAAAAAGGTACACTTACAAATAAACTATAATCCTAAACTTCTGTAATGTGCACTGCTTATTTACATAAAACAAAGCTGTAGCACCTGCAGAGTGGTAATCCTAATTTAAAATAAAGAGAAATGATCCAACAGGATTCCCCAGAAGCAAACCAGGCATCCATACCCACACAATACAAGTAAGAGAGTCCTCCATAAAAGCAGTATTGTCACTCAGCTCTTAATACAGGCATGTTCCTTCCGGCAGCCCAGGGATGGAAATGTCCTTCCCGTAAGTGGAATATGTAAGGAATCCAGTTAGAAATTAAAACGTATAGTCAAGAACCCAAATACGATGTTCTCATACTCACCTGCATTTGAACCATGACATAACCATTAAAAACTTGCAGTTACTTTGGCCGAACCATTCTCTGCAGATCACCAAGTACCCCATGAGTGGCCAGGCCATTATACACAGATAGATCCGTTGGGTTGGACCACCTGGGGAGCTTAGATAATCACAGAATTGCCCACAGAGTTCACACTGGGTTCTACATTTAGATGTGCTTTATCGGGGGTGACAGGTACACATAACACAAGTTAATAAAAACACTTTTTGAATGAGGCCATACGCATATGGAATTCAATGAAAAATAGTAAGGAATATAAGAATTATTTCAGAAGTAGGAACACAGCCATGACATTGTTTGCAAAAAAAAAAAAAAAAAAATGTACAAAGGATTTCAGCTACAAATATAAATTGTACACATTTGGAAGCTGTAGATAGAATTCTAGCACATTGTAAGCCAGGTTCCTAGGATGGATTCTTATGAAACTCAAGAGTGTCTTTCACACATTTCATCTTCCTTAAGGAAAATAGAGCCTATGTAATGTTCTCTACTCCTGTATGAGCTATTGAGGAGCCCAATGCACCTTGGCGCAACTCGGACGTTTCCGTAAAAAAGACCCGTAGAGACAGGTGTCCCAGGACATAACCATGTCAAGCCTATCTCTGACAGAGATGACTGACAGCAGAGCTTGGAGCAAAGAATCCAGATCCTGTATTTTATGGTATTTCTAAACCTCAAAGAAAATCATCACACTTCCCCAAAGAAGCTGGAGCCTGCCACCACTGCAAAATAAGAAACAGATTGTGTGTGTGTTTGTATTGTTGTTGCTGCTACTGTTCTAAGTCCTTCTTGGCAATGATGGCAGAAAATAAACAAGAAATGCTACAACCATGATAAATGTAAGCCAACTACTACTGTTTTTGTTTTTTGGCTGCTAAAACAAATAATGAATTAACTGGCTGACTGTTTCAGAGGCTAGAAGTCTTGCTTCCTTCAGGGGATTGGTATCTTCTGGCTAGCCAGCAATTTCTGAGGCTCCTTGGCTTTTCCATGATATGGTGGCATCTTCTTTCTCTTCTGGGTTCTGTGGACTTCCCGCTTCTGGCTGCTCCCCAGGGCTCCTCTCTCTGTGTCTGAATTTCATTCTGCTTATAAAGGGCCCCAGTAACCTAGATTAAAGCCCAACTGATTCATTTAGGCCACACCTTAACTGAAGTAATATCTTCAAGAGACAGTATTTACAATGGATCCATACCCACAGGACCAGGGATTGGGACCTGAAGATGTCTTTTGTTGGGGACACAATTCCATTCCCAATGACCATCAAAAGAGAGGAAAAAACAGGGCATAGAAAAGTTACACCTTGCAGAAAAATAGCATTGATTTATAAGATCTATGCTTTGGTAAGGGATATTGGACATTTGTTCTCCTGGTCAAGAATTCATTTCCTCTTTCTCTGGGGACCCAAGCTACATTGCCACCTGGGTTGATTCAATTGCATAAATGTGAGCATCTGACTGAGGCCTGGCCAGTCGGGTCTCTGAAGGGCATCACAACTGGCTTGAGATGGGCCCTTGGTGCAATCAAGCCAATCACAGAAATATCCAGACTTCCGGGGGAGACTAGGAACTATTCTTTTTTCCCTGGGATTGTTGAGAGGTAGGATGCAGGCTCTTGGGGTTTCTGGAAGCCATACGGTCACCAAAGGAGGAAATCAACCTGAGCACAGAGAGCGGAAAGCAGAGCTCAGATACAGCAAATGAGTTATCGCTGATGGCTGTTTAAACTCTAAAAGTGGTCATGCCTGAAACCAGTGCTGTTCTTGGAATTCCCAGTATTACGAACCCATAAATTCCCTTTTGGCTTAATCCAATTTTAGTATGGTTTCCACCACTTTCAATTAACATATTCACAACTAATATATTTTATTAAAAGTCTTTATCATCTAAGACAGATGTAATAATAAATATTTGACTTTGAATTGTAAAAGTTTCAAATACCAGTGGCTATATATTATGAAAACCCAAACTTCCCCTCCAGTTGAATAAAAATTCACACCCAAAACATGACTACTGATATCATATAATTTTTTCACCAGTTAGGATGTATAATTGCTTGAATGTTGTTACATTTTAAGCATAACCTTAGAACCATTAAAAAAATATTGCTATCATCAATCAGTAGAATTCATGCATTTTATAATTCATAAGTTCCAACTGTGCCATCCCATCCTTATCTTGTGCATACATTCATTATCACTTGTATTGAATAGGATTGTAATTATTTCAGTTATTTAATCCTGTCTCCCCTATTGGAGTCTATGCATGTCTCTAACTTCAGCACCTAGGACAGTGCCTGGCAAAAGTTGGTGCTCTGCTGGCTGAACATTAACGCCTACTGCATTAAAAGGTATCTGGCAGAAAGGTTAAAGTAAAAGCCGCGCAGCCGATATCCGAGTAGTACAACCACCCTGCAATTTACAAACATGTTCTCATATTTCAATAATCCACCTTTGCAAAAGTGGTGTACCAAAAACTATTGTTAACGTTACAGATAAAAATATTAATATAGCTAACGATGATGTCCTTAAATTTTGTTTTCAAAAGCTGACAGCATTGGGCTTAAGCAAAAATAAAAATAGTGATATGCTTACACATTAGAAAAAAAAAAGTAGACAGCAGTATAGCTTGGGGTTTCATTGGCTTATTTAAAGTGTGGGGGAGAGACAATGGTGAAACAGAAAGTAACAAGGAAAAAACACAAATGGCGAGTAGGAAAAAAATGACTGGGGGAGGGGAAGGGAAATAAACGTAAAACAGTAGGGTGATACCAAACATCTTCAATCCCCATGATACAAACTTCTTGGCCTTAGTCACTGCCATTCTTTGAGTTGGCTGCTGATTTTAGCCACATAGGAATAAGCCATTTCTGAACACCACAGACATTGTTTCTAGACCTGAGCCAACTGCCTAGCCTTTGGCAACTGCCTGAAGTAAAATCAGGAAAGAAAAGATGCATCCAAATCGTTATAATGCACCTAAGCAATCGGAAAATGACACAGATGGAAGAAAGCTTCCTCCCTTGTGCCTGAAGCATTATCATCCTTAGACACGGAAGCATGAGATTCAATCATCATCATCATCCTCTTAGCTTGACTAGCTACAAACGAACGCCAAGAACCAGGTACCCAGCCAAGACACAGAACTAAGATGCTGTTAGGAGACTTAATATTAAACAATACAAATACATACTTTCCTACAAAAATATTTCTAATTAAACCAAGCCTTCACCTTGGGGGAGAGAGGGTGTAAAAATGAGATGTGAGAAATTCATTTTAGAAAAAAGATTCCCACTTTGTTACCCTATCAGCATGAAGATTTTAGGATTTTTTCTCTTCATAGTGTAGATGTTTATGAAACTGAATCATTTACCCATAAAATATATTAGCAATAGAAATCTGAAACAGACTTGACATGACTTACTTTTAGATGTTTTACTCATTGTTCCACTTTCAGATTTTTCCATATATTTTGTAGTTTTTGTTCTGCTGTATAGCACGTAAAAACACTGGGTACTTTTAAATATGGTGGGCATAATTTTAGGAACTGTGTGTCCTTGTGGGGACAGTAGTTTTGTTCTTGTTGCAACATTACTTTTGTTCTTGTGGCATTGTGAATTTTGCATGTTACTAATTGATCTCCAGAAGGTAAATACAAAATACAAAGGCACAACTTACTCCCTGGAGGAGAATAATTAAAACCCCAACATTACATGGAGGTTCTATCATCTCTCTCCCTCTCAGGAAAAATGGTCCTGCCTGAAATTATATCCTCCTGAGAAATCCCTGATAGACACCTGGATTTGAGCACCAGAAACTCAACTAGTTTTCCTTGCAACAACTCCATGCCTCCTACACAGTCTTTAAATTAGAGTTCCTAATTAAAAAAAAAAAAAAAAAAAAAAAAATATATATATATATATATATATATATATATATATGGTTTCCTAATGAACATTCACAGACATATATGTTTAGAAAGAGAATGTGCTGATTAGCACTCATTGGGAAGCCCTGATAGTTATATTTTTGCACTGCAAATAAATAAATTGGAAATTGAGTCTTTGATATGTTACTTTCACATGGGTTGGAGTTCTCAGTTGCAGTCAACAGAAACTACATTAAACTCATGCGGTCCAGATAACAGCTTAGACGTTATGAAGCCAGGAACAATGCAGCAGAAGAAACACAGCCAGGAAAACGGCTCAACTGCTCCGCCGAACAGCACTAGCAGCAAAATCGCTGCTGTTGTGGTGACTTCCCACACAGCTGCACTTGCTAGGGGCTGGACAAACTAGCCACACCATCAAAGCTGGCTAGGAATGACCAAAGTTCTCAACCACTGCGCTTGCCAAAAGAGCTGAATTCCCTGCACAGAGCAAACCACCTCTGCGTGGCACTCTCTTCAGCCCCTAGGCCACATGAGGTGTGTCTTCTTGGTGAAGCACAGGTACCTTGGTTATAGATGGAACCCTAGCTATGATGGCCTTTGGGAAGTGCCATTTAATTTTCAGCCTTTATGGTACAGAAGGGGACCTGGAAGGGGATGGGAATGGGTGCTGGTTGAGCCAATCCGTAGATTCTTCCTCAGACTTCCTTGAGTTGGCCCTAGGGAAACAGGAGAAATCTGCAAGGAAGATGCAGGACAGTAGAAATAGTTCTGTTATTTCTAGGTATGGAGACTCAATCTTCAAGTTTGCCTAGTCCAAGAGCTACTTGGGGAAGCAGCTAAAACATCCCTGTGTCCCTGAGATGATCTGAACTAGTCAGCTAGAGAGAGACTTACAGAGCATCTGGGCAGTGACATGGTTTTGATGTGAGTGGATGGACAGCTGGGACCAGGCTAGGCTGGACAAGAAGGGCTGACAACCACACCAGCGTCATACACCATCACTCCAATCCTAAGGCAGAGCATTGAAAAATGCCTGAAACTTAAAAGCAACTCTGGGGAAAGTATGAGGAGAACCCACAATTGACCAAACGAAAACTGCAGGCATCTAAGTGTGCATCTGACTTAACCACTCTACAAAAAGTCTTGTTATTCTTGTTTTACAGAGTAACTTTCAAAATGCAACCTTTTTCCAAACAATGCATTTTTCCATAGAAGGGGCAGCAAAAGGTGGTAGGCACAATAAATAGTCCCTTGTATTTCTGACAAGCATTTATTACACTCTTCTGCAATTGTTGGTTTCCCTGTTTATCACTGAAATGAAGAAAGAGACTGTGTTGTCATCTCAGTGTTTCCAGTGCTAACAAAGCTCCTGATTTTCTGCAATTCAGGAGATCCCTAGCTGAGATCCTCAGCTTCCATAATTTGCTACAAGGACCCATGGAAATCAGCAAAGCTCTTATATTTATAGTTAGGAATTATTACAATGAAAGGATGAAAATTAAAATCAGCAACGGGAAAAGGCACATAGCACCTGGTTCAGGAGAGGTCCTGGTGTGACCTGCCTGTTGTCTTCTTCTGGTAGAGTTGCACAGACAGCATCTATTTCTCCTAGAAATTGCGTATGACAATATGTACATAGTACTACCCACCAGAAAAGCCTTGGTGTCCAGAATGTTTAATGGGATTTGGTCCCACAGAAGTGGATGACAATCTGCATGGCTGACCATGGTATCCAGCCTCCAGAGGTCAAGCTGATACCATGTGGACCAAGCCCCCACATAAATCACACTGTTAGCATAGACTATCTGTGTGGCCCAAGGCCTCCTGGTAGATAAGGACACTTACCAAGCAGGACATTCCAAGAGCTGTGTGGTGATCTCACAGGTGCTAGAGACAAAGAACAAAACCTTTCTTTGATCAAGGTTAATCTCTTCAGTGTACATGGCTCAGTGTTTACTGAATAAATAGTATGAGTACTGAATGAATGAATGAATGAACGAACAAATGGAGACTTATTCCAGAATAAAACCAATTGTGTTTCGGAGGCCTTTTTCTGTGTGTGTGCACACTCACAGACTTCATACAGATATTCCACCACAATTCTCAAGATTTAGGGGTTGCCTGCTGAGCTCTTCATGGCATGGATCCAGCTTTTAATTCTACCAATCAACTTATAACACACTTGTCAAGGCTGGACTCACTCGGCCTGAGTGTACTACACCAGATAATGACACCCAGCCTCCAGTAAGGTGCTGACTACCGGTGTGTATATGTGTATGTGTGTATATGTGTGTGTCTGTGTGTGTGTGTGTGTCAGATGAGCACTTGTTCCTGCTGGACTCTGAAATATTGATCGCTATGGGGGAAAACAGATAACACACTGCAAGAAGGAGAGAATAATCATCCACAAATCCCTGGCTTGTAAACTAAAATTACTGTGAAGAAACAGTGAAGTACGTTTAAGCAGTTTTAATTCAGCCCTCTTCACCCTGGAGCTTCACAAATAAGAGCCCTGATGTTTATTCACTTGAAATGCACTGTCTCTTCACTTAACAGACCAGGGGAGTTTGCAAAAAGTGATGAAATACCAGCTTTTCTGCAGGGAGCGGGCTGAGATGGACAGCCAGGGGAAGTATGGCATCTGGCTCTCTTTAGAGGCCCCTCTTAATTCAATCCAGGCTCACAGTCACTTTTTCTCTGCAAAGATGGAGACTGAATACACAGATGATGGATGAAGGTTCAGATGTCACGAGAAAGGGTAAGAGAGCTGTGTGGTGGGGCAGGTCTGAGAGAACAAAAGCTTGCATTCAGTGAGTTAACGATACTGTTAATAAGAGACCAGTTTGTTCACCGGCTGGAAACGCAATTGATTTTCTTTTTGAAACCTGGAAAAAGGCTCCTTTTTAGTCACTTTGTTTCTGAAAAAAATACATGCTGAGTTTATGGGTAAGAGCAAAACCTGTGTGTCCACTAGGAAAGCAGGTGCCATCTGATAATGGACCAACCGAAAACATCAAGTGAATTTTTAAACCATCAGTTCCTGACTCCCTTTCTTTCACTACGTCTTCCCACTGCACTGCTCCCAAGCAGCTCTCTTCTGATTCTGGCCACAACAGGACCCATCAGAGCAGCTGCTCTCAGAATTCAGGTGCACCCGAATCACCAAGCAATCTTGTTAAAACACACATTGCCAGGCCCAATCCTCAAATTTTCTGTTTCAGTTTTCTGGGGTGGGCCCAATAATGTTCATTTCTAACAGCTTCCCAGGTGGTGCTGCTGCTGGTCTGGGACCACAGTACTGGAGATCCATCAGAAAGTCAATCTCCTTAGTTAGGACCGAGTGGTAAGAGGCAAGAGTGCAGGCAGAAGAGGCAACCAAAACACAGACTGGCTCTACCCGTAAGGGCCTGGTCTAGGTCTCACCCTGCCCCTCCCCTTGGCACGGCCTCCCAAAGAAGAGGAAGGCCCCCGAAAAGCTGCAGGGAAACTGGCTAGGATGCACTACCTAAGGCAATTGGTCATGGTCAAAGACAGCCTTGACGTCAGCCCTTGACCACAGCAGAGGTGCGGCAGGGGCCTCCCCATCAGGAATGCTGACACAGCAGATTCCGCAGCTAGCTTGCCATGCTGCACAGCAGGAAATGCGAGGCTTGGACCCTGCCCCCTGGTCACAACACGGTCAAGGCTGGTGCTCCCCCAGCCACGAATGCTGGGCTGCCAGGTCAGGCCCAGAGCCAAGGTTCTGCCAGGTCATATTTCTATTATGCCCTGGCCCCAAATCACTCTCAGGGAGAGGTCAGTGCCTTCCTCAACAAGCCCGAGGGCTGGGGTCCTCTCCCCTAGTCTGATGTCCCACTTGGCTAGATCTCTACAAGCTGCATCCCATAGCAATGGGGAACGGGGACTGCACACCTGTCCCCATTCCCACCTACATGAACAACAAGCAATGTTTCCCCAACAAGCAATGATGTGTGAACCACTTGACCATTTGTCTTTGTTTTAAATACAACTAGAAAGAAATTGATGGTCCTTTCTTTGAGGACGTGGTAGTACAGGCCAAAAGCAGCAGATAATGTTACCAGGTTCTACTCCTTTGCCATTTTGCTCATATACATATTATTATAATTATAATATGTCTTTCTCCCTAGTCAGGCAGTGGTTTTTTGAGGGTGAGGATTATGGGCTATCTCAACGTTTCCCAAACTTTGATGTGCATCTGAGTCACCTGTGGACCTGTTTAAAATGCAAATTCCAATTCCATAGGTGTGGGATGGGGCCTGAAATTTTGCATTTCTAAGAAGCTTGAGGTGATGCCAATGCTGCTTGTCCATGGTACAGATTTTGAGAAGCATGATCTTACCTCTTTTTTTTTTTTTTTTAAATCCCATAAGCGTAGCAAAATAATTGACAGTCTGCCCACAATTTAACAGACACTGGGTTAGTGGCATATCTAAGTACTATACTTCTGATCAAGCAAAACTCTTTGGTTACAAGGAACAAAAACCACTGCCGGCTAACTTCAGCAAGACGAAACGAATTGCCAGGATGTTGGGAGCCCACAGAACTGATGAGAAGTTAGGGTATCAGGCTTGGGGATGGGCGGGAAGCTCTGAGTGGGGTTTTTAGGGGTGATCTTGGCAGTCTGGTTGGAACCCTGTCATTCAGATGCTAAGGACCCCTCCCCACTGTCTGTCCCTTTGTGATTTTGTTCAGTGTTTAAATTCCACCAGGGAGTACCCAATTGGCCGGTTTTGGGTCCAGTATCTGCCCCTTCACAGGAGGATGGCAAAACCCTGGACCTCCTCTCCCTGGGCTATATCCAGTGGATGATTCCAATTTAGGAGCTTGAGTTACTCTTAAGGAATGCAGGAAGATTTCTTACCCTAAAAGGGCATCCAGTCTAGAGGCAAGGGAAGTCACGGCAAGGCCTGGGTGCTGGAAATGTTTCACCCATGCCCTGGATCACTGCTCTAAAGGAGTCTGCATAGACCAGCTTTGAAATGTTACCATATCATGAAAGGAGTTTGTCACAAGAAGCTACATGGAAACATTCAAACCAAACCCCTTATGTTAGAGTTTAGAAATCAAGAGGTTTCTGACGGTGGGAAAGTTACTTAACCTCTCTGAAGTCTGTATAAAAGAGGACAAGAGCACTGACTTTAAGGGCCGGCTGAACTGACTGAATGAGAAAGGGAATGTGAAGTGTAAGCGCTCAAAAATTAACAGGTGTCCTTTGATTTTTTTTTTCACTTACACTATCGGGTGTAAGAATTTTACATGGTCAATGTGCTCTGTGACTCGATCGGCAAAAAACAGGTCTGGCTATAAAAATACAGGGATGAATAAGACACAGTCTATGATCTCAGGAACACGTCCTTGAGTGGGGATTCATCCCTTAATCCTCACTCAAGAGTTTCAGCTACAGTTCATGAAGGCAATCGTATGCTTCTCTCCTGCAGAAACTAAAGTGAAAGAGGGGAAAATACTACATTATCATTTCTAAAGGACACATACAATATACTTTCTTCTACCTTAAAACCTGTAACCAAATCTCTCCAAATAGCATTAGCAACAATATTCTCTTATACATTGATGGGCCCATTTCCTATTCCAATATAGCTACTTCACTTCCACCTTCTTATCACCCACTTCAACTCTTTTTCTCGCCATCTGATGTCTCATGGGGGCTTGGGGCTTCTGCCAAAGGAGCCGAAGCTGTCTGGTCTCTGAGATGCCATCATCCAACCAATTCCAGGGGAGCAGCCAGTCAGACCACTTCAGTCCTTAGAGCTTATGCAGCATCGCTTAAAATTCCAAGTTTATGAATATATAGGCCCTAGTCCTCCAATAACAATTAGGTAAGTAACTGATGATGTCAACAGAAAAACCTATTAGAAGGCTGCTCTGTTCTTCCATAAGCGAATTACAGACTTGTTCCTAGGATGTATTAGGAAGTAAACAGCACATAATCACAGGGCTTACAGGGCAATTAGGTTAAGTACTGACAAAAGTGCATTAGTCTGACACTGCACCACCATTCAGATAACAGACAGACCAAAGCACTGAGTCAAATTGCTCCCCAGGGAAACGTGCACAGTTGCCTTAGATCCATGGAGAACAACATCCATTAATCCCCAGCTTCAGGATCTCAGCTGCACCTCAGGAGTCCAGAACCTGGTGACAGGATTCAAACTAGGACTGCTTAAAAACTATAAAAGTTTTTTTAAAAAAATGTATTTACCAAGTATTCAAGGGTCTTTTACGTGCTCCATCCAATTCCTACAACAACCTGTTACTTCTAGATTTTATTTATGAGGAAACTGAGGCAAGAGAGGCGAAATAACCTGCTCAAGCAAGATCACACAGCCAGCGTATTTTTCAGGCTAATTAACACTAGCTCTCCTCACAGTTGATGCCCTGATTCTGCTATCTGGGAAAAATTCCCTTGTTTATAACAGTCCATAGCTCCTGGCTCTGCTAGTCAGCAGGCTCTTCTTTTTACATTATCCCCCTGGTCCACATCAGAAATGAGTGTGAAGGAATTGGGTAGATGCACAACTTTCCCAGCCTGCTTCCTGCTCCTTGGAGGACAAAGGGATGTCTTGAATCTCAGTGACTTAACACAACAAAAGTTTAATACCCACTCACCAAAGTCCACTGTGCATTTACTGGGCTTTCCTCCATCCAGTGATTCAGTGATCCAGGCTCCCTCCATCTGTGATACCACATCTCAACACATGGCCTCCAAGTTCACTCCATCATGGGAAGGAGGCACACTGACCTTGAAGTGCCCTTAACTAGAGATTAGGCATCACTTACTCTCACAATCCCACTTGCCAGAACTTGGTCTCATGGCCCCAAACAATCATTAGGGTAATTTGGAGTGGTAGTGAGGCACAAAACTCTTGGAAGAGGACACATTTTGACAAAGGACCATTCATCTGGTCCTTTATTCCCAAATATGGAACAATACACTTTAAAGCTCTCATCTGCTCCAATAAAGAGAAACATTCCAAAATCTGGGGGAGTTGCCCAACATTCATTCCCAGCTTGCTTTCTGCTCCCGAAAGGTGGGTGGCTCAAGGGTTGCTTTATATCTCAAATGTTAAGAAACAAACATTGCCTTAACTTTTTTTGGCAATGCAATTCTCTTTAAAATGTAGCAGACTTAAACTTAACAGACTTAAATATTAATAGACTTAAAATATTTTTTTTGCTTCTAGTCAATTCTATGATTCAGTAACTACACCCAGAGTTCCTTGGGGACATAACTCTGAGATGTACTTCACTCTTTGCTTTACTACCCCCATACCTCTATTTATTAAGTGGAAAGCTACGTCTTTGATCTGACCTTCTCTCCCAGTCACTTCATACCACAGACCTTTCATCACTCTGATCTTTGCCCCATGAATCAATCTCTCTCTCAAACTCATCTCTTAGAATTTGACACCTAGATGAAGTCAGCTTCTTCAACTCGGCAAAGAACTAAATTTCAGGAATCCCTCTACTCCTTATAAATTCTCTTCCAAACGCAGCCTGGTCCTTCCTGAGATCACCTATTATTTTTAACTACCTGCCAAATACGAAACACTAACATTTTGATTTCCAGCATCTTCCCCTAGAGATACAAGTTCTTTAGGTACAGAGTCATAAGTTATTTCAGGGGACAGTTTAACCAGATGTCGTACCACTATGTAACAAATCGACATCTATCCAGCCTCATTATCAGATTCCTTATCATCTGAAACTTGACTAACAAGCCACCACCACGGTTTAGGGGTTTGTTTTAGCAGCATATGAGTTCTTTCACCAATTTATGTCGCTAAAACAGATAAACCCCAAATCCCTATGTTTAGCAAAACAAAGTCTGATGTGAGTTATGGGGGCTCTCCTTCCTGTTGTAACTCAGGGACACAATCCATCCTTCTAATGAAAGCTAAGAATAATCCAGACAAAGTGCCCTCCAAGTTAGTGACGGCTAGGGGAGAGGAAGGATGGAAGAGGCACACCATCCTTAGGGCTGGGAGCAGAAGTGATGTGTCATTTCTCTTCATATTCCTATTTGCCAGAACCAAGTCACGTGGTCCCAACCAAATCTACAAAGGAACAGAGAAAGTGTACGGGAGCACACGGATGGTAGGTGTACCAGGGCAGTCTCAGCAGCACCGAGGCAATGGGAGGCCCAGCGTAGAACCTAGGCAGTCTGCTCCAGAACCAATATTTTTGAATGCTCTATCAGTTAGCATAGCACATAGTGGCAATTAACAGAAATCTAACTACAGTGGCCTATCCAAGGAAGCATTAATTTTTCTAACATAACAAAACATCCAAAAGTAGACTCTTTCTGAGATTGTTTTAACAGGTCAGTGATGTCAAGGCCAGAACTGAGACATCCCTAAGCTGCGAAGAGGCTGGAAAGGTGGAAGAAAAGTTGTTTCCATGAATAGCTCAGAAAAACCAGAGTTCTGTTGCAAAGGAAGACAGTAACGGAAAATTGGTAATTGATCCGGTCCAATACAATCACTCGCCTCTACTCCTGCTTAGGTTAGAACAATTCTATTCCCGAAGATTAGAAATCAATCCCCTCTCTCTGAAATATCTTTGCCATTGTGAACTACAGCAGAGGATTCCTGCTATAAAGGAGCAAAAGCTAACCCAGAAGTTACAAACTCAGATGCCTACTGGGTCAGTCCAGGTACACAGAATAAAATGAGTGAAACAGACTGGGTGGGAACCGTGGCAAACTGGAATACACAAAAATGTGCCCCACTGAAACACGGTGCAGCTCTCAGTTTGGGTATGTTATAGCCATGTAAGCACAGTAGCCCCGAACATAGCTCTTGAAAATAGAAAAGTGAATTTTTATGTGAAATAGGATCCTGATTTTTTTAAGTTGGCACTGCCTAATTAATTTTTTTAATGTACAGGCCAAACTAAGCACCCTTCCTTGGTCTGAGGACCTCCAATTTCCAACCTCTGACCTAAAATATGCAAGGCACCTGGTCCTTGCATCCTGAATTTTTTAACTCTCACAATCAAAAGCACAAGAGAATAAACATCTTATGGATCCAATGCAAGTAAGTATTTTCCCAATGTTGCCCAAAGGCTTATCATACACAACACGATGACTAAAGTGAGGCTGGACACTACGATCGGCTGTCATACAGCACGAACACCGAACAGAAAAATCGGAGTGTGCATGGGAATGAATCACTAAATTACCGCACTTCATAAGAGGGTGACTTGACCACTACTAGGTGGTATCTGTGAAGCTCACCTGAATAGGTGGTGAGCTTATTAGAATTGAGGGTCAGGATTCAGGTAGCAGGTTGTGAAAGAATGGCTTCCAGTTCCTCAGTACAGATACGTTTAACTTGGCACACAAAGAGTTTCATTTAATTACATTTAAATTAGAAAGACCTGACTTAAAAATCTAGATGTGTGAGCTCCTTCTTCTAAAAAAAAGTCTCTAGGAGCCCATGCCTGGCACCCTCCAGAGCCAGACCCAGCTTGAGCTGAGCAGCAGGCTCCTCTCGAACCAACCCCTGGCCTCCCTCTTCCATTCCTGTTAGCTGCCTGGCCCCAAAAGGCATTCACGTTTGCAGTGGCTGGTGTAGGTGAACAGTGACACAAGTAAGCAAACTCAACTCTACTAAAAGAGGAGAAACACACAAAACAGTCACAAATGAGACGTGGAGCCAGGACATTCCTCGTGCCCCTTGTTTGGTGGGTAGATATAAAAGCAAAATTATACTTTAACCATAAAAGGGACAGAGGCCAAAGTGCCAGACAACTTGCATGCTGAAACAGATGCACTGAATTCAACGAGATCTTCAAGAAGTCACAGTAGCTTCAGCTTTCTCGCATGTGTTGCTACCTTAAATTCATAATTTAGTCTTTGGGTTACTTGAACACAGAGATTATGATGAAACCAGATGGGGAATGAATACCACCCAGAGATGATTCACTGATGATAAGGTCTAAGGGCTTTGCTTTTTTGGAGGGTGGGTGGGGGGAGGGCAGTGAAACTGTATTTTCTTGGGGGGTGGGTCATAGCATTTTATGGGTTGTGATTTTCAATATTGTTGAAGTTTGCAAATTTAAATATGAGTAGCAGCCTATGTATGGATGCCGAGCAGACAAAGAGATGGAGGATACTGCTTTTTGTTGTTGCATGTTGGTTGTTTTTTTGGCATTTATCATTTATTTATTTATGTTCCCTTCAACTTTGTCTCCCAAACCTAGGGGATGGAGGCCAGGCAATGGCACCTCCAGACTCCCCTGCCTCCAGCATTCCAGAGGACCTGGTCATTCTGCAGTGAGGGGCACCCATGCCAGACGGGAAAGAAGGGGGCAGATCCAGCATTGTTCCTGCTCTCAGTGCTAACAGATACATGGACTTCGCAGTTGTGTTTGTGGCAACATCCTCCTCCTGCCACTTATCCCCTGTGGGGCTGCGTTGGAGCTACACAGTCAGCAGGGGGTTCCTGCAGCTCCTGGTCCCTGGCTGGCAGAGCAACTTGCTCACTCTCTGGCTCACAGCAGTAGAGGAGCAGAGAGCCTTTCCACAATTTGTGAGTATCCCATTCCCTCTTGTTATGGCTCAATTCTTTCCTCCAAAAAGACATGTTCAAGTCCAAGTTCTTAGTACCTTGGAAGGTGAACTTATTTGGAAACAGGGTCATTACAAATGCAATCTGGCAAGTTAAGAAGAGTTCCTACTGGGGTAAGGCAAGTCCTTAATCCACATGACGGGCTTACCGGAGGGGGAGAACTCGACACAGACGGACAGCTGCAGGGGAGATGGACAGGTGGTGATGGAGGCAGAGACAGAGGGATGCTACCACCAGCCAGGGGGCACAAGGACTGTGGGCCCCATCAGGAGCCAGGAAAGGGGCATGGAACGGATTCTTCCCTAAGACTTTAGAGGGAGCGTGGCTCTGCCACACCTTGCCTTCAGCTTTCCAGCACCGGGAACTGGGAGATTAATTTCTGTTGTTCTAAGCCATCCAGTTTGTGATGCTTTGTTACTGCAGTCTGAGGATATGAAGACATCTCTATCCAATGACTTTCTACAATCCTGAACCATAAATGATCCTGTAGCTGAGATGCCAACAGAATAGGCCTGAACAAACTTGGATTCAGAGGAGAATAAAAGTCTCGATGGAAACGAACTGCCAGCTAAGCCCCAAGACAGGGATCCAGTGAAGGGAGTTGGAAGACAAGGTCATGCTCGCCCACAGGGAACAAGAACTAAAGCATCTCCAAGGAGAGGCCCTAGCACCAGACCCAGGTGAGGAAGTGCAGTCGTTTCCTGGGGCTGTCTTAACATGGTACGCCCCCACTGGTATTTTCATCGTTCTTTCATAGTTCTAGAAGATAGAAATCCAAAATCAAGGTGCTGGCAGGGCTGTGCTCCCTCGGAAGGGTCTTCCAGGGTCTGGGGTTTGCCAGCCATCCTTGGCCCTTCCTGGCTTGTAGACACATCGTACTCCAGCCTCTGCCTCTGTCTCCTCGTGGCCTTCTCCCTGGGTGTCTGTGTGTCTGTGCCCAAACCCCTCTCTGCTTTTAGGACATCGGCCATTGGATTTAGGGCCAACCCTGGTCCAGTATGTCATCCTAACTTGATTACATCTCCAAAGGCCCTACTTCCAAATAAGGTCACCTCCACAGGCACGGGGTGTGAGGACTGAACAGGAAGGCCTTCACCTGGTCCCCTCGTTCCAGCTGCTGACTGAGACCTGAGATTATTTTACCTTCCTGCCTGTGCCTGCTGTGAGATGGGGATGTGGCCTGGGAAACACAATGACTCCACTTTCCATTTCAGGTTTGATCCTCTCTGATGCCTCCCAGCCACGTGGCCTTGGGCACGTCTCTTAACATCCCACTGCCTAGCTTTTCCAATTTGTCAAAAGGCGAAAATCACATCTGCTGTGACGTGTTGTGCGAGGACAAGAGACAAGAGGGGCACCTGCCTAGAGTGCTTGAGGGAGGCGACACTTAATGAGATAAAACCAGGTGAAGGCCATGGATATAAAACACACAGGTGCATCTTCGCTTGTTATAATCTGGTCCCATGATTATGAGATTATTATTTTTTAAATAAAAATATCTAAACACATTTTTCAATAACTCAAGCAAAGAAAAAAACCAGGCCAGGGTGGGAAAGCTTTAGACAGTATACCTGTGCTGACAGCAACCCGCCTTCTCTCCCCCGGTGAGGCAAAGCTGCTCTGCTTGTCCATTTAGCAAATATCTGCCGAGCTCTCATTTTGTCTTAGCCAGTTTTCTGTACCAGGGGTTGGCAGACTTACTCTGGAAAGGGCTGGCCAGTAAGTATTTTCAGCTTTGCACATTGTATGATCTCTACTATAAATATTCAATTCTACTCAAACTAACCACAATTTCAAGATGAGAAGTGAGAATCAAATTTCTTAAAATTTTCTGTAGCTTCAATGATAATTAAAGGCTTGGTTTACATATGTATGTGTGTATGTATGAGTATGTGTGTATGTGTATGGATGTGTGTATATGTGTGTGTATGTATATATAAACTGGAACAAGAATATCCCTATTGAATTTATTGATAAATGTGACACCCCACAAAGGATGCATTTCCTCCCACTGTGGTGCCCACATCACACCTAGCAAGGACTCTACTGTGGCCAAATTTATGTACAGCAATGTCACTGCCAATGACAGACAGTGATTAAATATGGAAACACTTAGCCAATTTCCCTACATCTAGGTAATTTCCCAAAGTGTTCCCATTCCTAAGGCATTCATTTTTCTTGGGTTCTCCACCCCTCCCTCCACCAAGCACCATTTGAATCTTTTAACTTTAGCCAAATTGCCTTCATTTAAACTCAATTAACTTTTGAAATAAAAGGTATCACCGTGCAACACCATTTGCTGAACTAAACTCTCTTAATGTTCCCATTACAAATTCCCCTTTCCTGTGTTTTAAATATGAGGATCATCTGATATTTGGTTTAAAGGTCTCAATCAGTGAGTGCTGTTAATGAAAGTCATTAAACAACTTCCCTTGACTCAAACTGAGCTTCAGTAATTATTTTCTTCCTAATTTAAACTTGGTAAAGGATGTTCATTTTAGAATTGAGTGTATTACCGTAACAGAACAAGAGTGTTTAGGATACAGAGACCAGAGCTCCTGTCCGAAAGGCATCCAGAATTAGTTGTATTAGATTATAGCACTCTAAAAACAGCCCAAAGCTGCCTCAACTGTCAGCAATGACTCTACCCTGTGCAGTCATTTCCTGTGCCTGTCCCCAAACCTGCTCAGCCCACAAAAGCTATCTGCCACTCACTCTTGCCAAATCTGGGTCAACTTTGACTCCACTCATCCTTTCAAACCACATCCAACCCAATGGCCAATGCTGGCAATCAACTGTTGAAAATCACTTGGCATCCAACCACCTTTCTCCAGCTTCACACCTACCTCCTTGGCCCAAGCCACCAGCTTCTTTTGTCAGGGCTATTCTACCAGCCTTCTCTCCACTCTCCTGCTTCTACTTTTGGCTTTTCCAGTCCATTCTCCACTCAGAACCCAGAGATAACATCTAAAATTGTCAGATCACGTCTTGCCCAACCCAAACCAACAATGCCTTCTGCATAGCTTGGAGTGAAGGTCAAGGCCCCATGTGGCTCAATCAGCCCTCGTGACCCACCCGCCACTCCCTCTCCAACCCCTCTGCCTCTTGTTCTCCTCACTGTAGGCACACGGGTCCCTGGCTTTCCCCAGCACCAGCACCCCAAGATTCTAGCCATAGCTTTGCCCTCGAGCTGGAGGGCTCTCTCCAGAATCTGAGCAGTTACCTCCTCTTCCTGACAGCTCCACCCATCCAGGAGCCCCCTGCTGTCCAACCCCACGGAGCAGGGAACCCCCTTCCATCTCATTCATCCTCTCACTCCCCGAGCATTCCTCCCAGAGCCCAGAGCACCAGGTTGGGGTTCAGAACCCCCGGTAGTAACCTCTGTGCCTCACTGCTGCTCCCACCTGATGCTCCAAAGATAAGGTGTTGGAGTTCAAAGCCCCCAGGAATAATCATTGCACCTTTCTGCCGTTCCCACCTGGTGCTTTTATTTCTTTGTCCACCCTACAGTCCATGCTCCACCCAGCGGCCCAAATGACCTTGGAAAAGTAAAGTAGATTGTGCTTTTCTTTGGCTTAAAACTCTCAAGGGTTGCCCATCCTCAGCGAGGTAACTTCTTTCCTTAGGTGGAGATTCATTCGTTCTATGGAGAAGCTCTCTTTTGAGATACAACTGAATCTAGTGAAGATGGAAGCACTTCACTAGAAGTGTACTGTGAACAAGGAGGTAACCCACGGCCCCACTTCAAAGGGAATTAGAGGAGAAGCCCAGGATCTCCGCCAGCCCCCGGTGCACCAGGGTCATCAGGAGATGAGGCTCTGGCCCTCAGGAGTTTCCCGTCCCTGTGGGAGGCAAGAAAAAGCCCACAGAAACATCATACATGGTGTGACAATGGCAGGATGTGTAGTTGTCAGTACAGAGGAGGGGCTCTGGGTGTAAAGGAAGGGATGGGGAGGGTTCCTGAGCCTCCAACGTGAACAACATAGGATCTGAGTTCTGGCTAAGTTTGGGGAAAATAACCCTAGGAAAAGGAAGAGCGTGTTCAAAAGCACTCTGATTTCCCAGAGCCTACCTTCCAGGCTAGATCCAGAGTTTTCAGAATACAGAAAAATGCAGCTAAATTTAAATTTTAAAGAGTTAGCTCATGCAGTTGTAGAGACTGGCAAGTTTAAAATCTCCAGGGCAGCCCAGCAGGCTGGAAACTTGGGTAGGATGTCTATGCTGCGATCGTCAGGCAGAATTCCTTCTCTTGGAAACCGCAGTTTTTGCTGCAAGGCCTTTGACTGACTGGAGGAGCCCCACCCAAGCTATCCTGGGTGAGCCCCTTCAGAAGTCAGCTGACCACATCCACACGACACCTCGCAACAGCGTCCAGGCCAGCTGCTGACCAAACCACAGGGCACCACAGTCTAACCAAGTCGACGCCCAAGGTTGACCACCACAGGTTCAAAGGGTGGAAAACATCCTAAAAGATTTTTTTTTAATGTGAAAACAAGTTAAAGGAATAATGTCACTTGATTTGGGAAAATTATGTTTTTTTATATTTTTTCTTGAAACTTTTAAAGTTGCATACCAGGGCAACACCTTGATGACCTTGAAAAGAGTGGCTAAGCAGTATCTAGAAAATATAAAGAACCTCTAAAAATCAATGCAACAAAGAAAAATAACACAAAGAAAAACAGGCAAAGGATATGAATGAGAAATCCAAAACAGAATAGTAGAATAGCTAATGAAGATTTTATGAATAATCAGGATGTGTAAAAATTAAATCCCCAAGATAGTAATCAGTTCTCTCGGGTTGGCGAGTATCAAAACATCTGCCATACAAGCAGCACCAGCTGCCGGGAGGTGGTGCCGCAGCAGAAGCGCTCGCGCATTGCTAAGGAGAGGAGCTGAAGTTTCCCGGGAGCCTTCCAGGTCCTCCACCTCCTCCCTTCTCCAGGTGTGGAGCCCGACCTCAGGGCAGGACAGCCCGTGCTCCTTTCTCTCTGCTTTCCAGTGCCCTCAGCCAAAGGGAGGCATTAGCGGGAGAGGAGAAGCAGGAAGGAGGTGAGCCTGGGGTATTTATTCCCTGCCTCTCTCCCAGACAGACCCTGTGTTCTTGTCTGCAAGCCTCTGACCTTGTCTGGTGTGGACTCCTCCTGGCCTTTCTGAGCTCTGACACTGCTTCCTCCCAGTGTCCCCTGCACAGCTTGTGGCCCCCAGGTTACCCCCCATCTCAGTTCTACCCACGTCTTTGTGAAGAGGCGCTTCACAAAAGTCTTCTCAATGGTTGCATTTGGGGGCGCCAGCTATTTCTTGCAAAGTGGTGAAGAAAAGTTGAAGGTAGGCAGCTCTTAAGACCCCCAAGTACATGCCCAGTGATGGAGAAACTTTTGCATTGGGGCCTGAAAGACATGGGCAGCACTGTAATAGAGGAAAAACGGAAATGACCAACATGCCCATCAATGCACAGAACTAAACATTACATATTCACTGCTATGTAGTTTTCAAAGACAGCATATCTGATATAGGCAGGGCACTGTGCTTGGGGAGGTCTTGAGTGGAGAGAGATATGGAAGGGCATTTTGAGTTTCTTGCTTTTTAAGAAGTCAAGAATCCACTGGGAAAGAACACAAAAACAGATAAAAACATTAAATACAAGTTGAAGTTAGAACTCCTTTTGTTGTTATAAGACAGAAAACCCAAATCCAACCGGTTTAAGAAAACGGGCATGCTTCTTGCCTCAGGGACACCCAGATCCAGTTAATAAAATGCTATCAGCAGATCTCTGTCTGTCTGCCTGTCTCTTCCTCTCTTTTCCTCCCTCTCTCTCTTCTTTCTCCACCTTCTCTCCCCAAGTGCTGATTTCCTGTGTGTTATTCGCATTGTCTTCCAGTACAGATAGACTCACAGTACACCACATGGCCAGGGAAGATCTGACCTCAACTCGTGGTTGCTCACCAGCCAAAGCCACGTTTACACCACCAGCTTTAACAGTAAGCCTGGAGGGGGACTCTCATAGTCCTTGATTAGCTCACGTTCCCATACCCAGACCAATCACCATGGCAACGAGAGCAGGTCATTCTCATTGGCCACACTGTATCACATGGTCATGGCACCATGACTGACAGCCCCACTGGGAACACATGGATGGGGGGCGGGGTCCTTAAAAGATCTGTGCATTTCTCCACTGGAGAAACAGAAAACAGCTCTTGATCTTTATAAATAACATTTAGTAGAGGAGTTCAGAGAAGCAAGAAAGCCCTATTAGCTGATGTGGTTACAGAAGTCTTCTTGATGGAGATAGGAGATTAGCTGGATTCCTCTATATTCTGAAAACCCTAGATTTGGCTTGGAATGCAGGCTCTGGGAAGTCAGAGTGCCTTTGAACACACTGTTCCTTTTCCTAGGGATAGTTTCCCAAACTTACCCAGACCTCGGATCCTGTATTTTTTGGTTGGATGCTCAGGAACCCACCCGACCCCTTCCTTTGCATCCAGAGCCCCTCCTTTGTGCTGATGGCTGCATGTCCCTGCTGTTGTCGCACCATGAATGATGTATCTGTGGGTTTTCTGTCCACTCCCACATGGGACTGGAAGGGCCTGAGGGCAAGAGCCTTGTCTCCTGATGACACTCGTGTACTAGGGGCTGGTGAAGCTCCAGGACTTCTCCTCTAATTCCCATTGAAGTACAGACTGTGGGTAGTCTCATTGCCTATGTATCTGTATCTATATCTGTATCTATATCTGTATCTGTATCTATATCTATATAGGTATACACACACACAGACACACACACCCGTCCATTTCCTCTTCCTATTGGTTCTGTTTCTCTAGAACGTACACCCCTAATGGTTGGTTTCTAGCATCTTAATACCTGGAGGAGCTACTGAAGAATCAAGCAGAAGCCCCTCAAGCCCGCACTCTATCTCCAGGACCAACGTTATTTCAGTGACTCTGAGGCCCCCGGTGTTCCTATGGGGTTTGCAGGTCGCTGCAGCCCACAGACAAGCAAAGCAATTATGGTGTCTCTAGCAGTCAGCGTATGGATGAAATCTGCTACACTTCAGAAATACTAATCAAGCACCAGATACTTCCAAGAAAACCCTGCATAATAGTTAAGTTATTTAAAAGCAGATTTATTACCTTCAACACAATTCATTGCATTAAACCAACAGAAATGTTTTATCCCTTCAATCTGTCTGGTTGCGTTTAAGTATTACCCACTCAGAGAGGGTTTTTGAAATCTCAATTTGAGATATTTAAAGTTTATTGCTATTGTCACAAATTACATACATAATTCTAACTTTAAACAATTTAACTTGGAGAACTCTTAAAATGAAAGCTGAAAAGTATATAATTTACAGTGGCAGTAAGTGGTACCTGGCTATTATAAACTAATCCATTTGTACCTGTTTTCAAATTGTTTTTCCTGGAACATTGGTTTCTAATGGGATTTTAATCAGTGTTAAGCTAAAAACAAAAATAGCTCTTGATCAATTGATTTTGAAAAACACTGGGTGAAATAAAGCTAAGAAGATTTCTTTTCTGCATGACTTGTCAGAGCCTTTACTAAACAAGGCTTTGTAAATCCCTAAGAGGAAGATATAAACAAGGTTCTCCATATTTATTTAATGATAACCTCTTTCCTTTCTTCATGATACATTTAATACCCAGAGGAATAGACCTAGGAAACGACAGCAAATTATCCTAGATTTCAGCAATATAATGCTTTAACCCAATTTTAGGCTACCTTAGCAGAAACCATCAACATTCAGCAGGCTTATTCAGGTGTTATTATATGGATTTTTTCCATAATTTCAGGAACAGTATATATTGATATACTAGGTAATTTTTCTTTAAATTTTCAGTGGATTTTGTCAGGAGACTTCCCGTCTTCATTACTAAGATTCATGGAACTAAGACAGTGGCAACCAAATTGGGTCTACTTCCAGGGTCATAAAAAGCAGCATCAGCTAAGACTACTTGTATTTAGATATTGTACACTGTCATAATCAAAATCACCTGTTCAAAAAACAAAACATTAAACAGTACAGCGAGGAAAAAGGATTGGGAAAGGGAGAGCCATATGTTAGCAATTGTAGCTGCAATGTGACAGGATCAAATCAGCAAAGACAAATTAGGGAAATGAGGTCACTGCTCCCAAAACATGAGCTCTTACATCATCAGACATGGCAGGAGGGCCACAGAAGTAGGGATGACGCACATGAAAAGGTGCGATGATGCTTTGTCTGACCTATTGGAACAGATGCAGGAGATCCCAGATACTGCTTAATGTCACAGGAAGAAATCAGAAAGACTGTCTTTTTTGGGGGGAGAAAAAAAACATTTCTCACCAGACAAATGGTGTTTCTGATCAAAGGAAGAAAATAAATTATTACTAAAGATCTTTGAAGACAAAGCTATAATTTTATTCATATTATTGATACAAGTCAGTAGAAAGTGTTTTGGGAATCAGATGAGGCTGCAGTAGAGCAAATGTTAATCTACAGGTAATTAACCAGAACATGAAATATATTTAGTGAGGATGGCAGAAAGATCATGACTTTAGAGTATCACCTTCCAGCGGTTTCAGAAAACCTGAATCAGAAAGGAATATGCTGTTGGTATTTAGATTATGTCTTTCAATGGAGAATGAAGAAAACGGCGGCTGAGTTTTGAAGGATAGATACAAGGGAGAGTAAACTTACAATGCAGGAAGTGGGCTAGCTACCAACTGGGTAGCTTAAAACAACAAAAAATTATTGTCCAAAACCTGAGGAGCGACCCCTTCCCTGCCCCTTCCCAGCTTTTGGGGGTTGCCGGCTGTCCTTGGGCTGCAACCTCTGCATCGGTGTTCCTGGGCCTTCTCTGTGTCTGTCTGTCTGTCTGGGTGTCCTCTCCCCTTTTTATAAGGACAACGGGAGCACCCTACTCCAGAATGACCTCCATTTAACTTGCCTAATTCCATCTATAACAGCCCCATTTCCAAATCAGGTCCCATTCTGAGGCCCCGGGCTTGGGACTTCAGCATCTCCGGTCAGGGACACAGTTCAGCCAACGTGCTAACATGTTAATTTACTAACGAGAACTACTGAGGGAAGCTTCTGAAAACCCGAAGTGAGTGTTTAAAGCCCTCCCTCGAGCTTAGAAAGGAAGTTCTCAAAGGAAGGGAGGAAGGGGGTGGGGGGAATAAATCTCATGACTGATGGTCTGAGCGATGTATCTGACAAAGTCTAAGCCGGGAAAAGATCATTTGGAGACAAAATGAGATGTCAGGATTCTGCAAAGTCTCGCCTCCCAGGCAAATGAGATCATGATTGAAGAGCTGCCAGGTTGCTCGTATCATTTCCACTGACACTCAGGGGAAGGCAGATGCCAAGGAAGACTCCCCCGTGAATGGGCTGTGAACTCCCGGACCTTGAAACATTCAACAGATTTCCAGACTCATCACGTAAGAACCTTAGAATTTGAGACTGTGAATTCACACCTTAAAAAATATTCCAATGAATAAATAAAGGCAAGAGGAAAATACATGAAGATGTTCACTACAGAATTATTTAAAACATTACTTAAAACCTTATATGCATCATAAAGATACCAGGACCAGAGCGTGACTCAAGTATTTTGGTGCTTATGATAAAAGATTATTAAAGTGTGTTGAAAAGTATAATTATGAGTATAATTTAGCACTTTGGAAATGCTTACATATTAATTGGAAAAAGCAGGACCTGAGCTGTGTCCTTATATAATTATGACTAGATAAAAATCATGCTTGTAAGGGGCAAGGACAGGCAGAGAGCACAAAAAAATGCAGTTTGCTTCACTGGAATGGCAGGATTTTGTTTCACATTAATGCTTTTTAGGCATTAAAAATCAAGAAAAAAATATTGTGCTCAGCTCTGATCCGATCAACCCTTCATTCAAAACCCATTTATGATCCTCTGCACCCCCCTCCTCCTAGGGAATCGGATCCAGTCTTCCAAGCTCAGTCCTCAAGACCCAGGATCTCCAAGTTCCCATCTCTTGTTCATTCCTGTCTCCTATTTCCTTCCTGGCTGGGCTCTGTTTCTAGCCCATGAGCTTCCAGGAACCCAAACAAGGCATTCCCCCTGGGGCCACCCCTGTCTGCTTCTCTCTCTATTCTCACCTATGCAAATCTTACCAAATCTTCAAAGATAACCTTAAAACCCTGTTATATTCCTCCAACCAGGCATATCCCCCTCCTGCAAATCCCATCCTGCACTCTCATCTCTAGCCTCCAGTGGCCCTGGCTAAGCTGCCTTATCAATAAGACACCACCCCCAATACACTTAGTCTTAGCTTAGATTCCCTCATTCTCACCCACCTGTTTTCCTTCCAATCCCCTCAGTAGACTGCAAGCTCACATAAGGTCATGCCTTTGTCTGACACTGTGAATTCCACACAGGGGTAGGAATGGAGCTTGGTTAATAATAAATATTTTCTGGATTTAATATTACTAATATTTTAATTTTAATGTAGCCACCATCCCTCATCCAAACTGGAACAACCACAAGTTATGAGTAAAGCAGAATTGTGTAGCAAGCGATGAACATCCTTCTACTACTTTTGGTTGGCTTTTCCTTTTTTTTTTCCCCATCCAGTGTTTCATAAAACTTATGAATTATGGATGGATCATCTATGGGCCAGTTGAAACAGATCAAGTCCAAAGTTTTAAAAAATTGTGTAGTTTCCAGTCCTCACAAAGAGTTTTTATTTATTTATATTCAGAAAACAAGATAAACCCAAGGGGTTTACTTTTCTCCAAATAGGGTATACACTGAAGGTGCCTGGCAAGGGAAAGCAGATCTGTGAAACTTAACCTGGGAGAACCTCTTTGCACACACCACAGCAGAAAAGAAACTCATTACATTTTTACATTTGTCAGTTGGGAACAAACAGGAGCGGAATTCCACAGGAAGCGGGCAAGAGCTTAGAGAGCACAGGCTCTGTGCCGCTTATGTTTCTTCAAATACATGAAAACCCTTTCGAAGTCACGCCCTGAGCTTTCCCCAATTGGATTCACTTTATCAGCTCTTGGGGAATTTAAGCACATCCCAGGGGCATCCTCTGCTCCTGCTGAAAGTGTGATGGATGGCAGGAGAGCCACCCGCAAACAAGCCTGCTCGCGCGCTGTCAGGGACCACTGCCACCGCCATCCGTCTCGCCTAACCAGCCCTGGCCTGACAGCCTTCTTTCATATTGTTTCATTTTCTTAATGCCAAAGAACCACTAATGTTTTCTTAACAGGGAACTCGGCAGCAAGAGGAAAGCAAACACAGGGTTTTTAGCCCCGAAAACGTGAAAATACTCATCCAGAAGCAGTTAAACAAATAACCTCTGAGACTTGAGTTTCCTTCTGAGCTAATAGAGCAATCTTAAAGACAAAACAAAACGGAAAAGACAACATTTTGCTCCCCCCAAGGTATATCTCCGCATTGCAGGGGAAGCAACAGAGCTGGCTGAGCAGGACAGGCTGCCTGTCCCAAGCCCCCACCCGCCTCCCCTTCCCACAGATGGTCAACCCCTTGGGGCTCTAGAGTTGCCGCATTCTTGGGGCTCAGCTCAGTATCTGTTACAGTAGCTGCTTTAGAAAGTATCCAGAACGGCATCACATTTTAAAAGTTTTGAATTTACTCAGCCATCTGTAAACCTCTATTTTATCTAAACCTTGGGAATAAACCTGGTGCTCTTGATATCTCTTTCTTGGACTTTACTTGATTATTCATCTGATCAATCATTTTTATCCAAATTAAAATGCTAGAGACAGAGAACATTCTAGCTTGTCATGTTAGTTTGCATATTGTATTTAAAAAAAAATGTTAAGGTATTTTTTAAAGAGAAAAAGCTGTTATTTTTACCTTCTTAGTATTTTCTGGACTGAATTATTAAACTTAAAAAAAAAGAATTTGCCTCTTTTAAAATTCGTGTTATGGTTTCATTAATACTTAAGAGATTATGAAAATAAATAATTTTAAGCCATTAATCTCTGCTCTGCAATTTGCTTATTTAAAAACACTGTGCTACTCTAGGGAGCTAAAACCAAGGTTGTTTAAGAATTTTTATCTTGTGGGCTTCTTATACTCCTCCTTTACTGTGGTGTTTGAGTTTCTAAACAAACTCTATAGCTGTACTAAATATCCCATTGACTATCTATACCTTTAGCATTTAAATACAAACAACACAGATTTAATTTTTTAAAAGATGATGTTTCTGAATGTTATGTCTGATTGCAACAGCCCCACTTTGCCCTTAGGATCAGCAACCATATACTCTGATGTAGCATCATTACATCATTTTCTTTTTAAAATATTGTTTGTGGCCTGACATTTCAGGAACCATGTCTGCTGCATGCTGAAAACGTCTTTAGTTCCCTCCATCTTTTCTTTTTTTTCCCGACTCGACAGCCGTAACTTCATCTTTGTGGGCATCTAGAACAACAGTCCTCAAATTAAACAAACAAGAGCAAGCCACAGAGGTAAGCAGAGTCACAGAGAGGTGGGAAAGCAGTCTAAAGAAAAGGGAGGGAAACTGCTTCCTCTGTACGGTCCCCTCAAAGTCTAGATTCCTGGAGAGTACACTATGTCGGCAGACACCTTCCTTGGCTCTGACATCTCCACTCTGAGCAACAGGTGAAACTGAAACCACTGGTCAAAACGCAGGTACTCAGTCTTCATTTGATGGTGCAGATCTTCCATTACTCAGAGGCAAAGCAAATTTTAACTAATTGAACTAGGCAGAGATGACAAATATATAGAGAAGCGGTTTACCCTGACAGTTTCCCCAGGGGGTGGACAAGTTGCACAGATGCAGAATGTGTGTATTTGTGAGTGTGTGTGTGTGTGTGTGTGTGTGTGAGAGAGAGAGAGAGAGATTAATACCTGGCATTATGAGAACTTGGGGTCAACAGTCTGGTTTGAACTTCCCTTTATTCAGAGCAAAAATTTTCTCTCCACTTTTTTTGAGAGTTGAAGACCATGTCAAGATTTAAGACAAATGTGAATCAGACAGTTACAATAATAGTTTGCATTTATAGACTACCCATAATAAAAAATGATTTTATAGACATGATAGGCATAAAGCTGCTACGTATCAAATCCCCCAATATTGACGGAACACAGATATTGTCACACATCTTTCTAGCAAGAAATGGAAATACACACAAATATACACCGAATTTCCAAAGAACAGATGACTGAGGTGTATATAGTTTAACTACTTTGGATACAATCTGCACATCACCCTACAATTACTTTTCTTTAAAAGCTTTTATATAAGTAGAATAACCTTTTTTGTCAACCTCACTCTCTCCCTTTGCAAGTGATTCAGTAATTTTTCAGTTAGTTACACTGTATTCAAATCTATATTTTATCTCTAAAATTCTGCCAGGAAACTGAACTTGTGAACTTGCATATGCCTTGGGTTTTCATAAATGAAATTATCTAAATACACTGGGAAAGCCATTATTAAGAGATTCTCTATTTTCTTTTTTACTGTGAAGAATACATTGGTAAAACCAATAATTATTTTCCAATTCACTTTTCACACAGATCTAAACATTCTCATATCAGGTTTACATCTATGAACAACTAAAACTGATGGGGTCTGCTCAGTCTGAGGCAGCCTGGTTCTGCGTGCCTTACCTGGGTTAGTCCATTAATTCTGACATCACAACTGCGAGTTTGGGATTATAATTTCCCCATTTCCCTGATAAGAAGTGACATTCCCAACTGTGCTGGTTTGTATATATTATGTCCCCCAGAAAAAGCCATATTATTTAATGCAATCTTGTGGGGCCAGACGTATCAGTGTTGATTAGACTGGAACCTATTAATCGAGTGTTTCCATGGAGATGTGATTCAATCAACTGTGGGCAAGACCTTTGAACAGATAATTTCAATAGAGATGTTACCCCACCCATTCAGCGTGGGTCTGGATTAAATCACTGGAGCCATATAAAAGAGCTGAGAAACAGAAGGAACTCAGAGCAGCTGTGAGTGATATTTTGGAGAGCAGCTGAGAGACACATTTTGAAGACGGCCATTGAAAGCAGACTTTTGCTCCAGAGAAGCTAAGGGAGGACAAACGCCCCAAGAGCAACATTTTGAATAACCCACAGGAACTGAGAGAGGAGCTAGAACACAACCCAGGATCAGCAGATGTCAGCCATGTGCCTTCCCAGCTTACAGAGATTTTCCTGGATGCCACTGGCCTTCCTTCAATAAAGGTAACTGTGCCAGCTCGATGTATTATGTCCCCCAAAATGCCATTATCTTTGATTCAATCTTGTGTGGGCAGACATATTAGTGTTGATTAGATTTTGGAATCCTTTGGGTGTTTCCATGGAGATGTGATTCAATCAACTGTGGACAAGACCTTTGGTTGGATAATTTCCATGGAGATGTTGCCCACCCAAATGAGGGTGGGTATGAATTAAATTACTGGAGCACTATATAAGATCAGACAGAAGAAGCAAGCTTGCTCCAGCCAAGAGGGACACTTTGAAGGATGCACAGGACCTGAGAGAGGAACTGCAGGTTACAGAGACATTTTGGAGATGGCCTTTGAAAGCAGATTTTTGCTCTGGAGAAGCTAAGAGAGGCTAAACACCCCAGGAGCAATTGCGAGTGACATTTTGGAGAGAAGCTGAACCCTAGAGAGGAACATCCTGGGAGAAAGCCATTTTGAAACCAGAACTCTGGAGCAGATGCCAGCCACGTGCCTTCCCAGCTAACAGAGCTTTTCCGGATGCCATTGGCCATCCTCCAGTGAAGGTACCCGATTGTTGATGCCTTACCTTGGACACTTAATGGCCTTAAGACTGTAACTTTGTAACCAAATAAACGCCCTTTCTAAAAGCCAATCCATTTCTGGTGTTTTGCATTCCAGCAGCATTAGCAAACCCGAACACCAAGGTCATATAGGGAGTCACTGCTGAGATTCAAACCCTGGAAGGCCAAGCTCTTACCACTCCCAAAGCACAGTAAAGCTATGTGCTTCTCATAAATTAAATTCCATACTCTCACACATAAGCAGAATTCTTCAGTGTAAATGCCAGTGACCACTCCTCTTCATTTGCAAAACATGAGGCCAAAAGACTAATGTGAGCTTTAGAGTTTGCATGCTTCTGTTTAGAAGCCCAGAAATGAGAACTGCTGACTTTTGCAGACTTGGAGAAAATGGCTGGGTTACTGTTGCCACTTAATCCTCTTTATATAACTTCTCAGTAACCGAAATGGGACACAAGCCTGCCCCCGAGCCTGGTCCTGGAAGAGGTTTTCTATCACTTTCATAGAAAGTTTAAAAAGACGTGGTGTGGTAGTTACATGGAACTTTGAATAGGAAGTGAAATACAGTAGGCTAGTATAGGTTAGAGTGAAATAGTGACACATCCCAAAGTAATTTGGGCAGAGAATAAAAATATATTTACAGGGCCCCACTGAGGAGCTGGAGGAAAGTGTGGAACTGTTGGACTTCCTCACCTGGACTGATGTTGATGTTGACACAAACATTAGGACTGGTGGTTTGATGTACTGAGCCCTCTACCATAGGAGTTGCCCTTATGAAGCTCGTTACTGCAAAGGAGAGGCTAAACTTGCATATAATTGTACCTAAGAGTCTTCCCCTGAGTACCTCTTTGTTGCTCAGATGTGGCCCTTTCTCTCTCTGTAATTGAGCCACCTCAGCAGGTGAACTCAGTGCCCTTCCCCTACGTGGGATCCAATGCCCAGGGGTGTAAATCTCCCTGGCAACGCAGGATAGGACTCCTGGGGATGAATCTGGACCCGGCTTCATGGGACTGAGTATATCTTCTCGACCAAAAGGGGGATGCGAAATGAAACGAAATAAAGTTTCAGTGGCTGAGAGACTTCAAATGGAGTCGAGAGGTCACTCTGGTGGACATTCTTATGCACTACACAGGTAACAACTCCTAGGTTTTAATGTATTGGAATAGCTAGAAGTAAACACCTGAAACTATCAAACTCCAACCCAGTAGCCCTGACTCTTGAAGATGATTGTATAAAAATGAAGCTCACCATGGGTGACAGTGTGATTGTGAAAACGTTGCAGATCACACTCCCTTTATCTAGTCTATGGATAGATGAGTAGAAAAATGGGGACAAAAACTAAATGAAAAATAGGGTGGGATGGGGGGGATAATTTGGGTGTTCTTTTTTACTTTTATTTTTTATTCTGATTCTGATTCTTTCTGATGTAAGGAAAATGTTCAGAAATGGATTGGGGTCATGAATGCACAACTATATGATGGTACTATGAACAGCTGATTGTACACCATGGATGACTATGGTATGTGAATATATTTCAATAAAACTGAATTTAATTAAAAAAAAAAGAAGAACATGCAGAATGGCTCAACATGGTACTCGCCCTTCTTCTTATTAATTCGGTCTTGTACCATCATCTTGACTTCAGAACAGTGGAGAACAGGAGCAAGAAACAGCTCCAATACATGTGATTCAATCAGACTCCAAGTTTATGTAAAATTCCGGGTGTATCTTTTTATCTCTGGATGTAGATTTCATGCAGATCTGTACTCACTTTGTTCTACAGGACAAGAGACCTGGCTCTGGGTATTATCACCCCCCCATCCCCCACCTCCAGCAGGGATTTAAAAGTAAACCCACCCTGTACGGCAAGCCCAGGTTGGCTGCCTAGTGGCTGACAGTTACCGCTAACCTTCACCCCCAACATCTGCACACATCAGAAGTGAAAAGGGCATTGTTCTACTTTCAGCTCAATTACTTGATGACTCTATTAATAAAGGCGACACAAAAGCTACCACTGGAATTTCAAAATTATATTTCCATTTGCATTGTCAACAATTTAATAGATATTTTTTATGAATCCCTAAAGCATACAGAAAATGAAACCATACAGTTCCTTAACCAGATGTGGCTATCACTGGTCTCTCATGATGTAGTGTTTTCTCAGCTTTGGCAGGGCACTCCATCAACTCTCCAGGTGTGATGCTGTGAACACCATTCCCAGGCAAGCCTAATGCGATAAACAGTCCTTGCAATTATCGTCTCTAAAAGGTAATTAACACTGAAGGCGTCTATGCTACTGTCCCATTTAGAAATGGCATGTGTGAAGGCACATTTGATTAAACAGAGATTCACACAGCACCCGGAAATCCAGGAGTTTCAAATGACGAATGCAAAACTCAGGAGTGATTTGTCAAGAGAGGACATATTTCTAACCATCACATTAATCAAGCACTGCAAATGGGCTTCAGTTTGGGCCAGTGGTTTCTAAATCTTCGTAAAAAAGTAATAATTTTTAGAGGTTTTAAAAATCCAGAAACATTTATTTACATTAAGTTCCAATATGCACATATACAGAATCTCTTTCTCCACTCTAAGGGACATTAAGTTGTTGCCTTCTTTGTGCTCCTGCTCATCATCCTTTTTGATGTTCTCTCTGTCTGGCTCACCTTCCCCACTGGCCTAGACTCAGGGAGAAACTCCCACCTGGTGTTCCTGCAGTCCCGCCCCAGCTCCCCTCCAGGCCATCTTCTACACAGCAAGCAGCAAGCAACATTTTAAAAATGTAAATCAGATCCCTACCCTCCAGTAGACCTGCCAGCAGCTCTCTGTCCCACTTTGAATGATAACCAAACTCCCTAACGTGGCTTATGTAGCCTTAAATGACAGAGGTGTTATGAGAACTCAGGTTCAAACGCCTGGTTTGAACATCCCCTTATTCAGAGTAAATTTGTTTCTCCATTTCTGTGACAACTGAAGACCATGTGAAGATTTACGACAAATACGAATTAGCTATAACTTACATATAAAAGGACTCAATGATAACGAGTGACTTTAAAGAAACAACAGACATAAAATTGCTATATATCAAACCCCCATTAACAAAATATAGAATGCTGCCACACATATTTCTCAGCATGAAATGGAAACACATGCACACATAAACCAAATTTCCATTCAAAAGTGATAAGGCTGTATGACAGCCTTTCAAATTAATCTCCTTCTACTTTTTCCTTCACTTTTTTCCTTCACTTACTTCAGGAATCAGCAACCTTTTTCCATAAAGGGCCAGAGAGTAAATATTTTAGACTTTGCAGCTATAAAGTCTCCGTTGCAACTAGTCAATGTGATATTATAGTATAAAAGCACTCATGACAGTGAATAAAAAATGAGCATGGCTGTGATCCAATAAAACTTTACACATGTAAAAAACATCCTTAATTTGTGGGTCAGACAAAAACAATGACATTGTGACACACTCACAGAACTCCTTCCCACTTGAAACCACCCACCTTGCTGCTCTCGCCTGCGCCTGCGGTAGCCTTGGCTCCACCCTGTCCTTATCCCCTCACCCACCCCCTCCTCCCAGGGCTGACTCCTTCTCAGTATGGAGACCAAGCTCAAAGCTCATCACCTCCACCCCCACCACAGTATCCAAGGTAGCTCCTAACACCACCATTCTAGACATTCACAGCATGCTGCTGGAGAAGGAATTCTGGAAATGCTAAGAAACTGACTGCCCTCAGCCTCAGGACAGCCTGGAGACCCAGAGAGACCAGACCCCATCACATACAGCCATGATCAGCATATCCTTTTACCCCACCATGACATGAATGCATTATTTTCTATATAGTGCATGATATGAAAACAGTTAGGAAATCCTACTTTATTGCAATATCTTTTTCAGAAAAAAACAACTGAAGAGGATCTCTCTCTCCATCTCTCCATCTCTCCATCCATCCATCCATCCATCCTCTAACCAATTAGAATGTAAGTCCTGTGAGGGCAGTGACCTGATTTGTTTCATCTCTGTCTCCAGAGTCCAGAAGAATGGCTGGCTCTCAATAAATACTTAATGATTGAATGAGTCACACAAGCCACAGAAGGTAGTCACCAAAAAGATACCAGAAGATGCTCTTAAGGTGCATCTATACAACTTTAAAACTAATCCAGATAGTCTTTTCCTGCATTTCAGTGATTTCCAATGAGGACTTCAGGAAACTGTTCCCCATTATGTTCTGGCTTACACTAGTTTCAGCCAAATCATCCTAATGTGGAATAGATTCCAGTTCTCCCAGTTTGGCACACCTGCTTTGCCATGTCCCAAGTGATGAAGAGCCGTATAACACCCACCCGATGAGCTACAGTTCCTGCTTCTAGGACAGAGGGGGCCGAGGGGGGCTGAAGCAGGCCTAGGTTCATTCCACTACACTTATCGCTAAGATGAGTTTGACTAGCTTGGAACACACTTTTCTCTTTTACAATAACAAGTCCTATAGCACTGCAATTTAAGAGCCCATTATTCTATTTTCAGATTTTAGCAGTGCAAATGTCTCATGCAGCTCATTTTGTAGCTTACTGAGCTGTGTTATATCACAAAAATTCTTCAAGTACAAATGAAACCTGTCTCAGAGAGCAATGTTACAGCTCCATTCCACCTCAAACCAAGCGGAAAATCCAGGGGTTCAGCGGTACCGAGACGGCAGGATTGCTAGCAGACCAAGGGGACCCTGGCCAGGAGGGCCAAGGCTGCATCATCAGAGCTGAGCTGGGTAAGTCCAAATTGAAGAGGCCTCTGCTGAACAGCAGAGAGAATGAAAGATAAAGAGATGGAGGGAGAAGAGACATAAGGAGGGAGGAAGGGAGAGAGGGAGAAATAATAGAAAGGATTTCATTAACAGTCTTTGAAGAGTTACAACTGCAGACATATTAGGTCACCTCCTCCAAGCCAACAAAATACTCCCAAGTTCCACCTTCTGTGGTTGCTGAAAATAACTTCATCAGATCCCAAGCAAGTCAGGGTAAAGAGCCCTTGTAGACAGCAACTGTTATTATAGGCATCAGTCCCAAGTATAACATGGAGGCTGGTGCAGATCCAGTGTCAAAGAACAATTTGAAGCACACTCTACCACTGAATGTAGCCAAGTTGCTGCTTCACATTGTCCAGATTAACCATTGTAAACATGTCCATTCTACCTTGTCACATGCTTCTTTCCACTTCCCCTGGATCCAGCTCTGCCTTCTTCCTGTAACCATCTACAATCAAGTTTTCAGCCCCCAGCTCAACTCCTACTTCTTTTTAACAGATGTATCTGTCCCAAATTGACCATGGGATTTGGGATAGGTCACCTTATGCAGAGCTTCATCTTCACCTATCACGTAATGTGACATTCGGACAGGGAAAGTGTTTCAAACCTCAGATATTCAGGTTAGCACATCATGATTTTTTCTACCACCAATACCACCAATATTTTTAGGTACTAATTATTGTCCCTTCAATCAACTCATGTTTTATTTGAGCCCATTTATCCTGAAAGGAATACTTACATTATTACCTCAAATTAAAACTTGAGAGTACTCCAGAAAAATCATCATTGGTGACAGTATGTCTTTTAACATCTATCAGAAATTATCAAGTGTTAAAGAAATGTTAAATGTTTATTGACATCAATTAAGAATTTATCCTTAACATAATCAAAAGAATTTACAAATAATTTTATAGAGGATTAGTTTCTCACTATGGCATTCAATAACAGTTAATGCCTTCACTGTACCACCAAAATCACTGGGCATACCACATGTGCGAGGGGCTGGCAAATTGCAGCCCATGGCCAACTCCAGCCCACTACCTGTTTTTTATAAATAAAGTTTTATTGGAACACAATCATGCCCATTCATTTACGCATTGTCTGTGGCTGCTTTCGCCATGCAATGGCAGAGTTTAGTAGTCATGTTATTAGCAACTATATGGCCTGCAAAACCAAAAATATTTACTCCCTGACTCTTTACAGAAAACAGTCTCTGACCCTGCACCAGTGGAAAGACACAGTTCCTAAGAGGATCACTTACAGTTCCTCCCTGTGTGCTGGCTTTGCTCCTTCCACACTGCCATGAGAGCCTCGTCACCTTTACCACTGTTTCCCACGCACCTTCTCTGTTGAACAGACTCCATGAGGATAGTAAGGACACATGGACAGCGCATTACCATGGGAACCAGGGAGAAGTGAGCAGCGCAGACATGGACAAGTTACAACCCTCGGGAAATGAGCTTCAGTCCCCTGGTGCTAAAAGAGGAATGACAGTATGCACCACTCAGTACCAAAGCAGAGTTACATACGGAAACCAGAGATACATCACATTACACTCAGGCAGTGTTATGTGAATGAACAAATGAATCAATGCGTTTTTAAGGCACACTGATATTTCTTTTCGTTCCACGTGTAATGCCTTTAGAGCTATTAGTGATACTAATTTACAGCTATTCATGACAAAAGCAATCTTGGCCTAGTTCTTTAGGGCTGTGCTGTCCCATGTGGGGGCCACCAGCCACACACGGCTGCTAAGCATCTGAGAGGTGGCCGTCCTTCACCAAGATGTTCTGTGAGTGCACAAGACACGCTGGCTTACAAAGACCTATGAAAAGGGAGTGCAAAATAGCACAGTATCTTTATACTGATTACACATTGACACAGTAACATTTTGGAGATTCAGTAAAATTATTATTAAATTATTATTATTAAAATTATTATTATTAAAATTATTATTAAAATTATTTTTTTCTGTTTCTTTTTATTGGTTGGTTAGTATGGCTATGAGAAAATTTTAAATTACATATGTGGCTCATATTTGTCACTGAGGTTATATTTCTTTTGCAAAGTAGTTCTCAAGTTTATAAAGGACATTTTCCCCTGTCTCACTCATTCTTCACAGGTGTCATTTTACCAGTCTTGCAGGGGATGTGGGGGGTGCTGCATGTCCACCAAGGCAAATCTTCTGCCTGCGGTCACCGTGGCAGACAGGCACTGCTACTCCTCCCTGTGCCTGGGCTCCCAGTCACAACCTTTCACCACATGGCAACGCTTCTCAGGGGTCAGCACTCGGCTCGGGCTTCTAAGTGCTGCTCACGTCGGTTATCAAAGTAAGGGAAGGGCGAAGGCTTCTGTGTTAGGGAACATCTCAGGAGTACAAAATATGCAGGAATAAGATAGTGAGCACCCACGACCCTACCACCAGGTTAGAAAGTCAATACTTTTCCTGAACCCCAGTGTCTCTCCTTCCCCACAGGTAACTACTACCTTTAACTTGGCGTTTATCACTTGTGGCTGTGTCTTTGGGTAACTACACGTTTTACATATGCATGTGTGTGTCACTGTGTGTTACATGCATATGTATATAAATACATATATTTGTGTACACAGGTTAAACTAGTGTTGTTTTGCATGTTTTTCAAATTGCATTAGTAACATCATAACATGATTTTTCTGCAACTTGCTTTATTTGCTCAATCTTTGTATCTTTCTTGTGATTTACACATTCTGACACATGTAGCTCTAGTTTTTTTTTTTACTTTAACTGATGTATATTGCCCCATTGTATGCACATGCCACAAGACTTTCATCCATTTTTCCTTAATTTTTCTCTATTACACTCAGTGAACATTATTGTAGATGCCACTGGTTTCAGACACAATTATTTTCTAGGGTATATCTTGGAGTAGAATTGCTGGGTCATGGAGGAAGAGATCTTAAGCTTTGCTAGATGTCGCCAAAATGCTCCCCAATGTGGCTGCACCAATTTACACTCCCACCCACAGTGACTGAGAGCTTCCTTTATTCTATGTCTTGCAGACTTGGACTGTTTTGCCAATATGATAAATGTGGAACGGTATCACATATTTTGTTTCTCTGATATTCAGAGAAGTTGAGCATCTTTTCATATTTACTGGATAGTGGTATTATTTTTTCTGTAAATTGTTTGTTCATACCCTTTGCTAATTTTTCTATTGCATTATCTTGTCTTTTTCTTACTGATTTCTTACTCATTTGTATGGGATCTTTAATTATTCAGGATACTAATTCTTTGTTATTTTAGTCATAGGCTGTTTTATGCTTTTTGTCATCTACACTGCACGTAGCAGTGTGCCAAGCACATGCTGTGTGCCAAGCACATGCTTTGCTTAAAAAAAATACTTATCAGTCATTAATTGGTTTCATCCTGATGGATGTATCTATTTATAGTCAATTGGCATACAAGTCAATTTAATTTGCAACAAATTACTAAACTGCATAAATGACTATTTTAGTAATATAGTACTTGATTTCAATGAACAATACATTAAAAAAGGAGAAATTCAGCTCTAAAATTTTCATATGCTACAGTTTCACGCAAATAAAATCTCCTGTATCAGTTTAACCTTTACCAATAAGTGTGTATAAATGATAAATTAAAACTTCAAAACAAACGAACCACAGCTGTGCAAATCAAAATGGCTGTGTCTCCATAACCCACTTGGAAACACACATCTGAGGGTCTTTGAAGCTTCTGTGGGAGGAGATGGAGAAAACTACTAAGTGTGGGGGTGGTTCTGGGTGTGGGGTGGTCCTTTCATACAGTCCTCACAAAATTCCTGTGCAGTAGGCATTATTTTCCATGATTTTAAAGGAAGAAACAAATACCTCGAGAGGATAAGGAACCTGTCCAAAGCCACATAACTGGTGATGGAGTCAGGGGGCACACCCCGCTCTCTCATTTCTCACTCACCAAGAATGTGTCTGAGCATGGCGGGTTCTGGGTGCCAGCACAGGGACAGAGGTATCACCACAGACCGCCTCCAAAGGCTCCCTTTCTCTTAGGCTTCCATCTCCAGAGGTTGAGGATGACAGAGAAAAATCTGGAATTCCATTCTCAAAGATAAAAATTCCCTCCCCCCAGCCCCAGCCATCAGGTAGAGGTAAATAAATAGACATACACATAAGAAAATCACAAAAAAAGGTAAGATAAGGCATAATATGAGAAAATCCTTCTTAAACATTTGATATCACCCAACACTCTACCATGTTTGCTAAAAATGATGATAAATATAACTATTTTTCTCTCATCTCTAGAGAATCCTTAACTCTCATTACTGGTTCTTTTTCAACTTTTTTGAATTTGCAAAGAATTTCATACATACAATGAGGTGTACATATAAAATGAGCTGCCATGTACCTGACACTCACCTGATGAAATAAAATATTACAAATACAAGTGAATCCCCATTCCCTCCTTGTGCCTGCTTCCCCACCCCCACACCATCCCATTCAGGGGAATTCTCTCTCCCAATCTTGGTGTTAGCATTTATTTGGATCTTGTGCATTTTCAGTACACACATATGTCTGTATCTATGTTTATTTATGATTGTTTTATAAACAAAAGCTTTTATAAAGGATATCAGACAGCATGTGCCTACCCATAATTTGATCTTTTTTGTTCAATTTTAAGTTTGTGATACTGATCCAGTTGCAGTTCATTCATTTTCCCTGCTGTAGAATACCACACTGTAAGACTATTTCACAACTTTATTCACTCTCTTACTGATGAACATTTAAGTTGTTTCCAATGCTCCACTATTAAAAACAGTGCTGTTTTGAACAGTCTTATATGTATCCTCCTTATACCTGTACACGAAATTCCTCTGGAATAAATAACTAGAAGAAGAATTAATGGGTCATTTGGTATATGTTATTTCAAATTTGCTAATCTTGCCAAATCACTTTCCAAAATCCTTTTGACAATTGTTTCTCCTACAGCAGAATGTGTGAGCTGCTTTATCACTTTGTCACCAACACTTGGTATTGTCATACTTTTTAATTCTTGACAGTCTAATGGGTATGAGATGGTACCCTGCTGTGGTTTTAGTTTTCCATGTCCTTGATTTTTTTCATCTCATTTCTCAAGGTCATTGGCAATGCTCATATTGTTGCCCATTTGCTTTTGAATACCCTTCATAATAAGCCAGCTGCTAATGGTCTTTGCACTTCTAACACTTGTTATACACGCTACTACTACCTTATTTGAGGCTGGCTGTTGACTGACTATGAGCTGCACACAAAAAATTAGAATTTAACTTATCAAAGCCCCCAGGGCTCTCAGAAAGCAAACTCCTTTGCCAAACAGAAAGCAACTCCTTTGCCAAACAGGGGAAGCACTATCTGAAAGAGTCAAAGAGTCACTTCTAGAAGTATAGTCTGCCTTTGTGTCTGGTTAAAAAGAAATCTCCCACTAGTGGTCATTTGCATACAATTTCTCTTGATTTTGAGCTAAGTGTTTTGAGAGCCACAGACAGAAGCACATTTGAGTGGGTAACTCAGGGCCACTGCATTTTAATGAAAATGAAGCTGCAAATGGTTCACTTTTGCTCCTCCACAGCCTCTGGAGTTAGCAAATAAAAAGAAACTTATTGAAAACCTAATTTTCATAGATTGCAAAACACATTTCGAAAATGGAAAAGAAAAAGGCGGAAAGGTTATTTGGTGTTCTGAAAATACAGTCCTTTGGTGATATGCCAACCTATTAGTCCCCGCAGCCCCATTAGGTAGGAAAGTGGACCTCTACTTGACGATACTTTCATAAAGGCCAAACGGTTGTCTTCATCTAAACAACTGAAGGGTGGTCTGATGAATCTGATACTTATCTCAGATACCAGGAGAGGACACAGCAGCATCTGCCTTTAAAACATTCTCTCCAATGTGGGTCTCCACTCTTACTGATCTAACATTTGAATGATGCACTACCACTAAATGAATAAAGAATCAAAGCAAAATGCTCACGTACATGTCTATGTGTATAGACACACAGCTTAACTCACATGTGACCAAACCATTGCACTTTGCGTTCGTCAAATATAGGCTCATGATGAAAATACAAGCTCATCTTCAAAGGCAGGGAAAAGAGAAGATGCAACAACAGAAATTTAGTAAAGATGGCAACTGGCAAGGAGTCTCCTTCTGTTTGGTAAATAAGCCCCATTTGATTGATCTGATCAGGTAACAAGATTTTGTTGCATCTACAAATTAGTAAGGGATATTCAAGTTGTATAAAATGTGTTTGGTCCTATCTTCATAAAAGATTGGTATTTGAGAAACAGAGACAATTAAGCCATCACAGGTGTTACTGGCCGGAAATGTCATAGAAGTTCAGGGCAGGGTAACAGTCTCCTTGGCAAGAGCTGGCACAGGTGGTTATACTGGCAGGACATATGGCCTGGGTCTTAGTGACCAAACATGATTTGGAAGAGCTGAACATAAATTTAAGCTTTCTTTTTCTGCTCCTCAAGCCATAAATTCGATGAAAAGGATGAGGATATGTCCAATTTGGGGTTTAAATCCATAGTGAAGAGAGTGCAAACACTCCTCCTTTAACTCTTGGGTCTAAAGGTGTTTCTACTGCTAGCAATGGACTTTTTCCAGCTCACCCATTTCTGGAGCCCTAGCTCACCTGGTTCACCTCCACTCTCTGAATGTATTTATTTATAAAGAGGGGCCAGGTTCAAGCATATCAGTTTTGTTACTCAACAAAGCTAATGGACTATATGGCTAGAACCCACAATCTTGACTTTTTGGTCCAAGGCTCAAATCAGCTGACCTAATAAGACACGCAGAGACATGAGCCATTAACAATTAGGACTGCCTCCAGCTGCAGGTTATAGGTTTAAACACAGTGTTTTAACAAAATAGGGATTTATTTTCCTCATGTAAGAGAAAACCAGATGTCAGCAGTTACATAGGCCTGGTGCCGGGGACTAAGAGTTCTCCAGGACCAGGGTCCCACCAGCCACCTGCTCTAGACTTTCAGTCCTCAGCTCGCAGTCCTTACAACCACCTCCAGGCATCATGACCCGGTCACAGGCAGGAAGGTGGCTGAAAGGCAAAAGGCAATACCAAGCTGAATCTGCCCATTTTATCAAGAAAATAATACTATCCCAATAAGCCTCATCCAAAGACTTCTACTTCCATTTCACCAGAGCATACTGGGCTCGTCCAGCCAACACTGGCTACCAGGGTATCCAGGAATCAAAGGCTTTTAACTGGACATATTGCCTCATGAACGAAATCAGGATTCTATTAGCAGGGAAGAAGGAAGGAACAGACATTGGCCAGGCAACTGGCAGTGTCTGGCAGTGACCAAGAATTAATTCCGAATAATTGATGGCAAAGCAGCACGCAGCCCATCTGTGTGGATCCACGCAACCAAACTGAAGGAGAAGAGGGACCTGTCACCCAAAGCAGGAATATATCCACCCTCCTCAAAAGAGTTTGCTTTGTATTATCAGAGGCCCTGGGAGAAAACCATCCTCCCCGTAACCATGTAGTATGTTTTATCTTTTCCTTCTCATAGGAACAAATCATATGGAATTAAGACACAACAGTTATTCCCAAATTCAGAAAATTACTATCTTTGAGAAAAGAAGAACAGGTCATGTGTACGTTTCTACTGCACAAGTTTTCTGAATAGACATTACCATAGCTTGATTTTTTTGGTTTCTGTTTTTTTAAAAAAGGAAAAGAATAGGGAGCCGTTTGCCATTAGAGTTAAAATTGAGGTAAGGGGCCTGAGATTAAATGTCATCAAGGACTCCCTGCAGCAATCTTGAGAAAGGTAACACAGCCCTCCTCCAGGAAGGGTGACCCTTCCAGCCTCCCCATGCCCATGGCTCAGCAACCTGGGCCAACAGTCCCAGGACCCCTGGGACAATAGAAGACTTCCACCCTCAGGGACTGTTAATGCAGGTAGACAGGAACTGGCCTTGGCTGGGAACTACATTTGGTAGGGTAATAAGGGGATGTTGTAATAAAGTGAGAGTGAGCCCCTAAGAGCTACTTTTGTCTTCTGGTGTCCTGGAATTTCAGCAGAAGAATTTGAAAAGAAAATCTCAAAGAGTTAGCTTGTTCAGTGAATGTAGGAATCCTCAATTTTGGCAGGTCCTAAAACACGTTGGAATGAAACTGCAGACACAAAATCACTCAACCCCTGGACACAACAATAGCAATGCCAGCAGCAACAAACCGTTAATGATCACTTCCTACAAGCAGTACTAAGGGACGTGCATGCCCTTACCAGTGCGGGAGGCAGATGCACATTGTCCCTATCTTTAGTGGAGGAACAGAGGACCCATACCTCTTCACTGCATGTGTTACCTTCTCGACACGTAGCAATGCCTTTGGCATGTGCCACCACACACTCAGCCAGCCTCTGTACATATCAACCTACAGTTACCTTGAACCTACAGTGGCAGCCCCGGCTTGATTTACAGGGCCATGTTCTGCACGCCAATTTGCTATAACTCTCCTACACAGAATAGTGCAACACTTCATCACTGGCTGAGTCATTTGCAAATGATCTCACGAAGGTTTCTAGACTTTCCAACTGGGCTACGAACATCTTTATGGGAAGAGAGTAGCTATTCCACCTTTTATACCAGACATATATTTTATATCATCTTTATTTTATATATATATATGTATACACACATATATAAAACATACACTTAATACACAGTGATAGGCACATAACAGACATCAAATATATTTGAACTTATTACCTCATAATTAAAAACATCAGGTGCTAATCTGCTTAAGTGCACTTTGAAAAAATCTGCAAAACTAACATTCTATGGCTTTCTTCTATAATTGAGAGTCACCCATGTTGCAACTGAGAAGTCTTGAGGGACTTGCAATCATTCCCTCTTTTTCTATAGATTAAATTATATTTTCATTCTCTTGTGCCAACTCTACAAAGAAACAGAAGTTGTTTCTATTTTAGGCATATGTCTGAAACAATGGCCCCCAAGCCCCTGCCAAAGCACTGAGGGGTAAGCCTGAGGGAGCCCAGAACCAGGGATGCTGGGAAGATGCAGACATTCACATTTGGAGAGGTTTGCACAATATTTCTTTCCCATTTGCCAAATCAAAAGAAAATAAATTGAATTTGGATGCTTTTGTTTAGAAATCTTGGAAATACTTCTGATGTTTTTCCTCCTCTTTGGAGTGAGGAATCAATAAAAACTTCTTTTGGCAAGAGAGAGGGGAGACAAAGAAAGAAAAGGTAAATATTGAGATAATATATAAAAATATCCTTTCATAATACTCCTACAAAGAGAATAGAAAAGTGAAAATGTATAGCCAGAGTACAGAAGCCACACATAGAAACTCTTTTCATATCCAAGAACTTGTAATAACTCCAGGAGGAGAGGCGATTTGAAAGATCACTGGTATATCTTACTTTGTGGAGCAGATACATTTGTCAGCAGTAAAATGATGATTGCTTCCATTAGGTTTCCAATATTAAATTGAAAATGGCTTTCCACGAAACAAAAATACACCTGAGTAAACTATGGTGAGTGAATTTTTAGATATGAAGAAGTAAATATCATGACTAGGTGTGTGAGCAAGGAATGTTTGACCAGCACTTCCTAATTCTCAACATGGGCTGTTTACATCAGTTAAAGGAATGTTGAATGTTGGTGAAGTATCAAAAGGAAAGCAAGAAAATGAGAGGACAGAGCTAGTTAAAAGTCGTAAGGGATGGCTCTATGGAAAGAATACGATGTGAGGGGGTCTGTAAGTACTTCAGGGATAGAGAGCCATGCCAGGGAAGGGAGTGTGGAAAGGGAATATCTGGGTTAAGAGAGAAGAGGCCAGCAAACCCCAAAGGAAAAAGGCAACGTGAACAGGGGGCACTGATCGCAAAGGCAGGCTGTGGTACAGGAGCGAGGGAAAGGCGCCAACATTAGCAACTGAAACAAACAGCTTGCAAATGGAGGAGAAATTAAGAGTTCAACACACTTTGAGAGGAAGAGAGATGGAAAAGCAAGGCACCCAAGGCAAAAGGTCTGTGGTCCACATACTTCAAATCATATGCCTGAGAGCAGATGCAAACAGTGGGCATCGGGCCACGAGGGATTAAGGGTTGAAATAAAACAAATAGTAAGGTCCAGGCTGCAGTGCCATTCCTGTACTCCAGGTTGCTCTAGCAACATAACTCCCTCCTCATGGTAATAGCATGACAATGAGGACAAGCGTATGCAAATGAAGTAGCTGGTCATGAACCGCAGAGTCATAGCAGACTCAGTTTAGTTAGCTACCTTTCAGAATAAAATCCTGAAGGGTGGGACAGAGATTGCTCTGCATCCATCTCCAGCTTCTTGCACTGCCTGAGCCCACAGACAGGCCAGGCCACATGCCTCCCCTGTTTTGCTGTCATGCTCAGCCATGTGACGGAGTTCTGGCTGGTGGGATATGGGCAAAAGGGACAGACATTCCCAGGACTGTGAAAAATTCCCACACGACTCTCCTACTCTTGTTTCCTGTCTACTGCCCAGAAGTGAAGGACCTCAAGCCCTAGGGGAGGGCAGAGCAAAAGGGTGGGGCTAGGTCCCCACGACACCCATGGAACCTGCACAACGGACTCTGTGTGAGCAAGAAGAATTTATTGTGTTCGGCATCTGAGATTTAGGGGTTGGCTGGTTACAGCAGCTAGTGTCACTTACCCTAACTAACACAAAGGGGAAGGATAGGATTTATGGATAAAAAGCTAACCAGAGCTCGCACAGGCAAAAAGAGAGAAAGACCCTCTGAGTGAGGACAACCTGTTTCTTCCCCCTCTGGCACAGTCAAGTCAGTGTCAGGTAATAAAATATGGGGTTAAAAATGCATGTTGTTTCATACAATTAAATCCATTCATTCATTTTAAATTCTCATTGAGTTCTGACAAGTGTATACACCCATGATATACATACATATGTTTATGTGGATGTGTGTGCGTGTGTGTATAGAATTTTTGGTGCATACTTCAGTGGGTTTTAAGACCTGTACAAAGTCACATTTCCCACCACCACCATCAGGATACAGAACAGACCCAACCACCCAAAATCTCCCTTATGCTGCCCCTTTGGAGCCAAATCATCTCCTCTTCTAACCCCTAGCCACCATTAAGCACTTTTCTGTCCTTGTATTTTGACTTTTCCAGAATGTCACATAAATGAACTCATGCAATATGTGGTCTTCTGTGACTGGTTTCTTTCACTCAACATATTGCTGTTATAGTTGATTTAAAAAATAATTGGTGGGAGGGAAAAATGGAGCAAAATTGTTCAAAGTTGAAAACTCTTGAATCGGGGTAGCTGGTACATGGGGGTTCATTGTCTTACCCTCTCTACTTTCATGCATGTTTGTAAATTTCTATTTAAAAAGTTTGTAAAGTTTGAAAAAATAAAAAAAAAAGTCTATGTTCTTTGTTGTTTCTTCTGGTCTTTGATCAGCACTGACGCTTGGAGGGAATTTGAAGAAACCAAGGAGCCAGTCCTGGGCAAGGGCAGGCGCAAGGGAAGATTCGGAGCAGTCCAAGAGCCTGGTATGGGAATTACCCTCATACCCCTCAAGACACAGGGAAGGGTCCGGGAGTCAAAACCCTATCCTTGACCTTTCTCAGAGTCTGCATTTTCTGGATCTGACTCCATGAAATTGAAAGGAACCAAGAGGCAATGCCCCACTTCTCCAGTAAAAACCAATTTCTAACGTTTGCTCCTTCCCAGTCTGAAAATTCCTGAAGTTTCTGATTCAAAGTCTCAAAAGAACAGAAATAGGCCAGTGACTTCTATAAAATGGAGTTTACCTAAAATGAGGAGTGAAAAATGGATTTTGTCCTCTGTCCAAGGTGACACATGTCTGCAAGGAGAAAAGGCTCAATTCCAGGTCAGAGCAAAGTCACACGGAGAAACGTTTGCCGCCATCCGGCAGGTGACACGTGGAGACTCAAATCCGTGCCTCCCAGCTCTTCTCCATTTGTACATGTCTGAAACGCAAGCTCCCCTGAGTTTTCTTTGCTGTAATATAGTCAAGAGTTTGAAAAGCAGAATTGAAATAAATCTTCCACAAGCCAATGGAGAAGGGCACCAGGTGCTAATTTTGGAGGCAGTAAGGAATGAAACAGGTTCTGGAAAGGACACACTTTCTGAGCAGCCCGCTGGAAATCCAGGCGTTCCTGCAAAGATGGCCCTTCTGGCAAAGTGAATGGATAAATTCACCTTAAGAAAAGTGTGGCTTTCTGTGTACTCAGATTTCAATTAGATAATGTCAGAAACCTCATTTTCTTCTGAGAACTTACATTTAGTTTCACCAAAGTAACCCTGCTTTCAGACATGCCTTTCCCAACAAATCACGTGTATAATTCTTGGTTTAAAAAACACTTGAGATGAAACTCTAATCCTTCATTTATTTTACTCTCTCCTAAACTACATTGTTTCCTGGCACATTTCCATATATAATTTGTACAGCAGTTTATTATACCAAAGCCAATATTGCTCTGTTATATTCTGTTTGCATTTAACAGGTAAATGTTGGTCCCTAAACGCAGTTTCCTTTTTTTGTTTTGTTTTGTTTTCTCTAGAGAACAAAAAGTGGGTAACATATTTGTCTTTAGAGCCAAATGAGGTTTTGCACCAGTAAGGAATAAGAAATGCTTACATAACACAGTGAGATTATGATGAAAGGATTTATGTCACCAGGAATAAAAGAAGCAAGAAGAGTTGTAAACTTCATTGAACGTTATTTTGTAGGATAGAAAGGGAATCTGGTTTTCAACTAATATGTCCTTCCATGACAAGAAGGAAAAGTTCTCTTTGGACAGTGGTTCTCAACAGAGGGTGATTTGACGTCCCACACATTTGACAATACCCGGAGACATTTTTGCTTGTCACAGCTGAAGTAGAACGGGTGCTGCGAGCATCTAGAGGTGGGGGGCAGAGAGGCTGTTAAACATCCTGCCGTGCATGGGAGAGACCCCACATTCGGTCCAGCATGGCAGTAGTGCCAGGGCTGAGAAGGCCTGCCCCAGGTGGAAAAAGCTGACCACAGAGTCAGATGCATGGCCAGGGCTCAAAGACAGATCCATTTTCACAAGAGCAAACCTGGGTCCCATGAGATGCAGAGAACCTTTTAGTGCCTTTAGATCTGTCATGGCCACTGGCTTTAAATCAGCCAAAGCACTCCATCAGCAATGGGGGACCCACTGAGTGTCAGGCACTGTGCCTGGGGCCTTGAGGATGCAGAGAGAGAAAAGGTCCCTCCAGGTATCGTGCTTACAGAGGGAGGACACTGAAATGGCCAAACACAAATACGCAAATGGATGAATTTTTGGCAGGGATAAATTCTATTAAAAAACAATGCAAGACGATGGCAGGGCGGGAGGGATGCTAGTGGAGATGCAGCAGTTAACAAAGATAATGTGGAAGTGAAGTTTGACAAGATCTAGGGACAGAACACATGCAAAGGCTCTGGGGTGTCCACCTGGCTCAGAGTTCAAAAAATGTGGTTGGAGGGCTGTTTGCAAGGGATCAAAGTGGAAAGGGGCTGAAGATGGGGGCTGGAGGAATGCTAGGAGATGAGATCAGAGAGCGGGCAGAGAAAGGCAGATTAAGAAGAGCCTGTGTGGCCATAAGGAATATGGATTTTATGCTAAATGTGAAGGAAGACAACAAAAGGTATTGCTTGCTTAAGCAGGTGGTTCCAGCAAGCAAAGTAAGAAGAGTTCTGAAATCAGGGAACTGCCTGCCATGGTGACCTGGGAAGAGTTAGCACCCAACTCTGGTCCTACTTTAGCCCACCTATGAGTGAACCAAAAACGCTATATGGCCTTCCAGCAAGAAACACTTCATTTCCTACAACTGTCAGTTGATGTGCTTTCTTTCTTTTTAAAACCACATGCATTTGTATGTTTGCGGAGTCTAACATAGCAAAGTACAAAAATAAAAAAAGCCCATAATCCATGACCCAAGCAATTCCCACTGACCTTTAAAATTGATAAATAACAATAATACATACATATGGTTAGAAAAGTCAAAGAACTCAGAAAAGTACATAAGGAAAGTAAAATTTTCTGTCTACCCATTCCTACGTAAGTCCTTCTCCCCAAAGATAATCACAGTTCCTCTTGATTTTTTTCCCAAAAAGTCAGTTTGCATATAGGTATATATGCATTTATGTAATGTTATATATTCATATGTGTATATGCTTCTGTAATTCCCCAACAATATTTATCATCCATCTCTCTCATCTATCCTTCCATCCATCCATTCATCCATCATCCATCTTTCCATCCATCATCCACCCATCCATCCATCATCCACCCATCTAGTCATTATCCATCATCCATCCATCCATCCATCCACCCATCCCACCCAGTCCTTTATACTTCATGTTTTTTCACCTGATGTCTTGGGAATCTTTCATTTCAGATTACCTGTGAGCAGTATTAGGTGAGTGCACCCTTTACTGCACACTCTGATGATGTGTGGACATTGTGCTATCATCTCCTGGCACCAAGTGCCATTGACTGTTGAAGTGGAGAAGTCTAATGTCAGTCATTTTCTCCCCCTCATAAGTGACAAATGACTTGCTTTTACTCTATAAAACTTTGGAAAATCGGGCATGCATCATATATGCATGAATATATGTATGTGTGTGTGTATATATATATGTGTGTGTGTGTGTATATGTAAAGCATTGACACATTACCTTATATATGCAACAAAAAGAGTATATATGATAAATGAACAGTTTAAGACACAATAATAAACACCCCATATATCCACCACTCAGCTTAAGAACCAAAAGAGTTTTAATATCTAAAGGCCTCCTGCATGTTTCTCCCCAATATCCTTCATCCTCCTCCTAACACTCATTACCCTAAATTTTGTATTCATTATTCCCTTGTTTTTCTTTATAGTTTTACCTAAACGTGCATATAAATCCATAACATTATATTAATTTTGATGCATATTTTTGATCCTTACATAATTGTGCTTTCTACATCTTTTAATGAAACTCAGTATTAAGATCCAGAGATTACCCATATTGATGTGAACAGCTTTAATTGAACAATTCTCATCAATGCATAGGATTCAATTGTAGGAATAAGTGACAGTTTATTTATCCATTAACCTCTCAATGGATACTTGGGTGTTTTCAGCTTGTTGCTCTTACAACCAGTACTGCCATGAATATTTATATATGTCTTCTGGTGAGCAACTCTAAGAATTTTCTATTTGATAGGCCTCAGAAGTAAAATTACTGAGTAATTTCTTTGATATTGCTGGGTAATTCACAATTATATTCTAGAGAAGCTGTACCAGTTTATACTACCACCAGCTGTATAAAGCGTTCCTTCACTCCACACCCTCAACAACTCGATACTATCAGGATGCTTAATTTTTGTCAATCTGGTGGATATAACATTGAAACCAATTATGGTTATAATTTGTATTACCTGATTACTAATGAGGTAAAGCATCTTTTCATATATACACTGGCTACTCTGTATTTCTTCTGTGAAAACCTTGTTCATATTTTTTGCCCATTTTTTCTATTTGGTTGTTTGCATTTACTTCTTAATAGGCATTCTTTATATATGATGCATCCCACCTCTTGGTTGGCGTGACATGTCTCACATATGATATTAATTTTCTAGGGCTACTGTAACAAACAAATACAAACTAGGTGGCTTAAAACACAGAAACTCATTCTCTCACAGTCTGGGACACAGAAGCCCAAAATCAAAATGTGAGCAGGATGGCACTCCCTCCAACGACTTCAGGTAAGAATCCTTCCCTGCTCCTTCCTGCTTCCGGTGGCTCCATCCATCCATTCATCCCTCCATCCAGAGTCTCCATATCCATCTATCCATCTCTATCCATCCATCCATCCATCCATCCAGAGGCCATGCTCTGCCTCTGTCCTCACGTGGCCTTCTCCGTCTTCTTCTGTCTCTTAGGAAGACACTTGTCCTTGGACTTGGCCCCACCCAGATAATCCGGGATGATCTCATCTCAAAATCCCTAACTTAATCCTACCTACAAAGATCCTCTTTCCTAATAAGGTTGCATTCACAGGTTCCAGGGTTTAGAATGTAGACATGTCTTTTTAGGATCCACCATTCAACCCACTACAAATGCCTTCCCCAGATTTGGATTTTTCTACATTATTTAACTACATTATTCTTAAAATGTAGTTAAAGGTGTTGATTTTCCCTTTGTGGCTAGTGTTTTCTGATATCCTGTTCAGTAAACTGTTTCCTCTCAAAGGTCATAGAGATACTTTAAGCATTTTCTTTTTCATTTATTTGGTTTTATATTTGAATCCCTAATCGATCCAAAATTGATTTCTATGAACAGTAGGGGGTAGAGCTCCATTTTCTTTAATTGTCCAGGGACCATTTTTTGGAGAAGACAGTCTTTTTCACTCATCTGAAATAGTAGCTATGTTTTTATCCAAAGTCTCCTATTCGCAGGGGTCTATTTTGGGACTCTCTTTCTGATCATTAGTCTATTTTTCTACTGTGCTCCACAACCACATTGTTTTTAACTTACATAATTTTGTAACATTTCACCTGGTGAAGCAACCCAGATGCTCTGTCAGGAGGACAAAGCGAGGTGGTGGTGTTGTCAGAGGTCCCCTGTTCTCCCTTGGGAGGTGGAGCCAGGCAGGGGGCTGCCTGCTGGGAGCTGAGCCACCTTCGGAGAAGCAGCCTGGCTTGAGCTGGAACCAACGAGGGAGAGGGAGGGGAAGGAATACCCTGGCATCTTCCGTCTTCTATCTACAAGTGGCTCCCACTGACCGAACACAACCAGAAGCCAGACCTGGGAATCACAGACTGCAGAGGTGAGCCCATGAGAACCACAGTACACCAGGGGAAGGGTAGCAGTGGATCCAAGAGCAAACAGGCTGTGTCCCAGTGGACTTGCTCTCCTCTGTCCTCTTGCAACTGGGGCCCGTCAGTGAGGTTGTTCATAACTGCTGTTTACTTCCTATTCTGGTTTTCTACTGCTGATTATCAAACTACCCGAAGACTTACATTGCAGGTTAAAACGATGACAACTGTATGGTATCTCATGATTTTATGCATCAGGAATTTGAGCAGGGCTCAGCTGGGAGATTCTTCTGCTCCACAGGGTTTTGCTGGCTCTTCTGGTCTAGAAGACCTAAGACAGCTTCATTCCCATGCCCGGGGCCTTGGCAGGACTGGATGGAAGACTGGGCTCATCTGTTCCCTCTCCCTGTCTGGGTAGGTATGGAGCCTCTCCACATGGTCTCCCAGGAGAATCACTGGACTTCTTGCATCATGGCTTACTGCACCAAGGACAAGTGTGCCAAGCGGTCCTAGTGGAAGGTACAGGGCTTCTTATATTCTCACCTCAGAATTCCCAGAGCATCACCTTTGCCACAGTCTATTCGGCAAGCGATTCACCAAAGCTGGTGCCAAATTAAGAGCAGGTGGGTTAGACTTAGCATCTCAATAGCAAGCGTCTAATAATTTACAGCCATCTTTAATCTGCCATACTCTTGTCTCTCCTTGCATAAGGCTTTGAGTGGGGAGGCATCAGCTGTTATTTATTAGGTGTACCAAGATGCACTGAGCTGACATGCAGATTTTGGGAAACATTGGTCTTTTTAGCTGATCCCCTCCATCAGTCCTTTCCTCTGTTTACTGATGCTGTGTTATTTTTGCTGTTATTTCAAATTAATTTATTTTTCATATCTTCTGTTTTGTGGGAGGGTACAGGATGTTGGCATCTGGCTTTGCTGGACTATCTCACACTAGAGTATGCTGACTCCAATGGTTTCCTAAGTGAGCAAAGAAGATGCCTCATAAGCAGTTCCGAAATGTTTCTTCTTTTATTTATTCTTTATGGTTTAAGTCAGAGGTACCCTGCTATTTGTGTTAACGTCAGCCCTCTTTAAAACAGAATTGACCCCACTTAGTCAGAAATGACCTGAAATATCTTTGCTTTCACCTGATCCTTGATACATTTCTTGGTTGACTGGATGTTTCACTTACTGAATGCCTAATCTAGTGCCACACAGTCTACTCAACGTTCGCCTGTGCTCTCTTATTTACACCCCACAACACCTGGTTTAGGTAAGAGCCCAGAAACAGAAGCTCGGTGACCTTCCCAAGGTCACATAACTAGTGATGGTGCCAAGAAGGGGCCCAGGAAGCCTGCATTCATGCTCCTTGGTTTCTCCTAACTCCTCCTAACTCCATCCTAACAAATGCTATGTGCTCATTGTCGAAGCATCCACCAACGCTGCAGGGGGTGGTGCCACAGGGTTTATTTCTGTTATCCCCAGCACCAAAATTAGCAGTCAACAAATATCGGTTAAACAAGGGAAACCTTTTTATAAAAACTGCTGGTTCAGACCCCATTGTAAAAGGGGATAATGAGAGTTACTCAGCAGCATATGCTCACACTCTGTCAAAACTAGAGCCCACTCAACCATCCTGAGCCACACTGAGGGGGAATGACCCTTTCCGTGCACATCTGCTCACATTTCTTTTCCCACATTCCCTGGATACTGCATCAAGAGGCAGGCACTTGAAGAAGAGCGCTAAGCATCTCATCCCCACAGCCCCATCACCTGCTCTATCCCAAATTCAGAAGAGCGAAAGGATTACAGATAAGAAGCTTCCATATGCTTTACGATGCTCTCCTTCTAGCTGCTTTTCAAGTCAAAAAGACGGAGGAATTTTACTCCTATCACCTCCTTTAAGTTTCCTCGGAGGATATATGCTTGAAAAAGGAGGAGAAAAGTATTCCTTTCAAACATGCTTATCTGAATTTCCTCGCAGTGAGCATCCCGCCCGCCATCTGCGTCTGTCTGCACCATTCTGTGGAGTCCCAGTTAGAGAGCCTGTCTTTTCTGAACTTGCAGCCTCGGTTTACACAACCAAAGGACAGCAGCATCTTAGGGTTAATCGGGCAATACTGCAGAAAGCACAGAAAGGAGGAATATGAGGTCCAACCCATCCAGGTTCAAATTCAGATCAGCTTTATTTGGGCAAACTGATGCCAATTTTCTTGTCTCTACAATGGGGATGAGAAGCTTTACCTCCAGGAGTTGTGGTCATCCAGCATCTATTCCCTCTTCCTAAGCGTACTGAATTCCTGGGGGAGGTGTTAGTGGCCTCCCACTGGGAATGGTCTTCCTGCCGGGTTGCTGAAGGGGTTGCCTCTTTTCCTCTCACTGCTCTGGCCCAGCCAAGGGGTGACCCTGGGGCCTCAGCTTGTCCCAATGACACTGTTTCTTAAGACTCCGAAGTTTGAGCTAGTGAACCACAGAGTGGAAGAATGTTCAAAGGACACTTAATGCTGCAGAAAAGCTGGTTGATGAGGCACTTCCAGTTACACAGCTGTGCTGCCGTTCTCCAGAGTGGTCCTGGGTCCTTCTTAATTCTGTGCCTTCTCTCTAGCCCTTCCATCAATTCTTGAGCTCCCAAAAGCTATCTGCGTGGCCAGAGTCCATTTCTGTTGCTTATTAACAGTGAACCACTTTGCTAGAACACTGTAGGGAGCATCCAACTCCCTACAGTTGGGTGTGTGAGCATCACCCGCCACACACCTAACTCAAATTCAGGATCACAGTGAGTGCTCTTCCTGGGGTGACTTCCTTCCTCCTTCCCCTTCACTTAAGACGGTTGGAGCAGTCAGTTTGTTCAACCTGTAAATGTGCATATAACTGCAAGCCAGGATCAGAAAACCAATAGCTCAGAAGGAACCACAACTATCAGCTGATTAAGGTGTTACTGAACTAAAGCCTACCATGGATTGACTTCCTGAAATATGCAAAGCCCATAAAATTGTGTGCAAACAGTTATATTTTTATACAGTAACGTTTGCAATATATGCATTAAACCCATACAAATATACAGGTTCAGGGGAGAGAGAGAAAGAAAGTGTTTATTATTTTGCATCTGGAGATCTAGTTTTCCCAGCACCAATTGTTAAAGAGACCGTTCTTTCCCAACTGAGTGGTCTTTGCCCCCTTGTCAAAAATAAGTTGGTCATAAATGCAAGGGTTGATTTCTGGACTCTTAAATAGATTCCACCAGTCTATATGTCTGCCATTGTGCTAGTATAAAAGTGGGTTTAGATTTGTTTAAAATGCATATTGTAAGTTGCAGAGAAACAACAAAATATTTTAAAAGTATAGTTGAAACACTGAAAGGATTTAAAATAGAATTATCTAAAATACTAAATTAAAATAAAACCAGCAAATGTAGATGAAGGGGGAGTGGGTGGGAAACAAAGAACAAATCCAACAGTAAGAAAAGTTATAAATGTGGTAGATATTACTACAACTGTATCAATAATCTTTTTAAATGTGAATGGACTAAATATACCTATTAAAAGACAGAGATTGTCAGACTGGATTAAAAAATAAAATACAAATATATATCATAAGCCAAAAATCTGTTTTAAAAATAAAGACTCAGACAGGTTAAAAGCAAAGGGATGGATAAAGTTATACCATGCTAACACCAATCAAAAGAAAGCTGGAGAGGCTATGCTAATTTCAGACAAAGCAGATTTCAGAAGAAGGTGTCAGGAATAAAGAGGAGCATTGCATAATGGTAAAAGGGTTCATTGTCCAAGAAGATAAAACAATCTAAGTGTGTATGTACCTACCAAATACACATCAAAATACATGATCAACCACTGATAGAATTAACAGGAGAAATAGACAAATCCACTTGCATAGTTGGAGACTTCAACACCCTTCTGTCAGTAATTGACATATCCATCAGGTAGAAAATCAGTAAGGACACAGATTACCTGAACAGAATACTCCAAACCACACCAGAATACACATTCTAATCAAGTTTACATGAAGCATTCACCAAGACAGGCTACATTCTGGATCATACAATCTTACATTTAAAAGAATAGAAATCATGCAAAGTATATTGTCAAACCATAATGGAATTAAACTAGAAAACAATAATAGAAAGATACCTGGAAAAAACAATGTTTGAAAATTATATAACATATTTCTAAATAAGCCATGGTTCAAAAAGGAGTTCTCAAGAAAATTTAAAATATTTTGAACTAAATGAAAATTAACATGAAAATATAACATCAAACTTTGGAGGATGCAAAACCAGTGCTTACAGGAATATTTACAGCATTTAATTCATGTGTTAAAGAAGGAGAAAAATAAAAAAATCATAACCAAAGATTTCATATTAGGACATAAAAGAGAGAAGAGCAAATTTAAGCCTAAAGCAAGCAGAAGAAAAAAATGATAAAAATTGAAGGAGAAATCAATAAAATTGAAAATAGGAAACCAACAAACCATACACTGATTCTTTGAAATGATCAAAGAAATTGATAACTTTCTTTCCAGGCTAAACAAAAAAGACAGAGGGAAACAAATGATCAATATCAGAAACGAAAGAGGAAAGCAGGCCATCACCACTGACCCCAAGGACATTAAAAGGGTAACAAAGGAATACTATTAACTAAATGGTGACAAATTTGGTAACTTAGATGAAATGAACCAATTCCTTGCAAGACACAAACTACCAAAATTCACACAAGGAGAATCAGGTAACTAGAATAGCACTGTATCTCTTAAAGAAATTGAATCAATAATTAATATCCTTCCAAAAAATGAAGTCCCTGGCCCAGGTGATTTCACTGGTGAAATCTTCCAAACATTTAAGGAAAAAATAATACCAATTCTCCACAATCCTCTCCCAGAAAATAGAAGCAGAGAGAACACTTCCTAACTAACTTATGAGGTCAACATTACTATAATAACAAAAATATATACATTTTAAAAAAAAGATAACTACAGACCATTATCTCTCATGAACATAGATGCAAAAATCCTCAGCAAAGTACTAACAGGTCATCAGGAACCAAGTGATATCCAACAGTGTATAAAAAGAATTGTACACCACAATGAAGTGAGATTTATTCCAAAAATGCAAGGCTGGTTTGACATTCAGAAATCAATCAATGTAAATCACTGCAGCACTGGACTAAAGGGCAAAAATCATATGGCCATATCAATTGTCACAGAAAAATAATTGACAAAGCCATCACCAACTCATGATTAAAAACTCCCAGGAAACTAGGAAGAGAGGGGATGTTCCTCAACTTAATTAAAAAAAAAAAAAATCTACAAAAACCCCAAGTTAACATTATAGTTAATGGTGAGAAAATGGGCATTTTTCCCCTAAGATAGGAAATAAGTTAAAGACATCCTGTCTTGCCACATCTATTCAACATCAAACTGTAAGTCCTTGCTAGTTCAATTAGAAAAAGAAAAAGACATAATGGTATACAGATTGGAAAGAAAGAAACAAACCAATAATCATTGACAGATGGCATGATTTCCTACACAGAAAACCCCAAAGAATCTACAAGAAAACCTCAGGAACTAACAAAAAGTATAGCAAGGCCACAGGATAAGAGCTCAGGATGCAGTGACAATTGATTTGCTATATACCAGCAATGAACAATTGGGATTAGAGTTTAAAATAGCAATACCATTCACAATAGTACCAAAACAAAGACGTACTTAAGCATAAATACAGCAAAATTTGTATGGGGTCTGTATGTCAAAAAAAAATTAAAACATTGATAAAATAAATCAAAGGAGAGCTAAATAAATGGAAAGATACTCTGTGTTCACAAATTGGAAGACACAACATAACAATGCCAATGCCTTCCAACTTAATGATATATTCAGCACAATCCCAAAGTAAACCCCAAAAGCTATTTTGTAGATAGCAACAAACTGATTCTAAAATTGAAATGGAAACCAAAAGACATAGATGAGCCAGTACAATACAAAAGAACAAAGTTGGAGGGCTCATACCACCCATTTCCAGAATTAGTATAAAGCAACAGTAATCAGGACAGTATGATGTCAGCCAAAAAATAGACATTGTAAATCAATAAAACAGAATAGAAAGACCCACACAAATAAAGTTAACTGGTTTTTTACAAAGGGGCAAAGATAATTCAATGGACAAAGGATAGTCTTTTTGACAAATGGTGCTGGAAAAACTGGAAGTCTATATGCAAACAAAAATGAAACTCTACACAAGCCTTACACCTTACACAAAAATTAACTCAAAAGGACCATAAGCCTAAATGCAAAATGCAAAATTATAAGACTTCTAGAAGAAAACACAGGAGAAAAGCTAGGTGACCTTAGTTTTGGCAATGAATTCTTAGATACAACAGCAAAAGCACAATCCGTGAAAGAAAAAATTAGACAGTTGGACTTTATTAAAATTAAAACTGCTCTGTGAAGAACACTGTTAAAAGAATGAAAAGAGAAGCCAAGAACTAGGAGAAACTATCTGCAGGACACATATCTGATAAAAGACTTGTAGTCAAAATATACAAATATTTCTTAAAACTCAGCAATAAAACAAACAATTGGATTCAAAATGGGCAAAAGATCTGAAAAGACACCTCACCAAAAAAGATGTGTGCATAACAAATAAGCATATGAAAAAATGTCCAACATCGTCTGTCATTAGGGGATTGGGACTCAAAACAAAGAGATACTCCTACTTACCTGTGAGTAGAGCTTAAATCCACAAAACTAACACAACTGATTGTTGAGGGGACAGAGCAGGAAGAGCTCTTACTCATCGCTGATGAGGAGAATGCAAAATGGCTCAGCCACTTTAGAAGACCACTGGTAGTGCCTTAAAAAGCTAAACATAGTCTAGCTATATGATCCAACAATTGTGCTCCTACATATTTACCCAACTGATTTTAAAACTTACGTTAACACACATAACCACAGCAGCTTTATTCATAATCACCCAAACTGGAAGCAACAAAAATCAAAAATGTCTCTAAATAGGTAAATGGATACATAAACTGTGGTCCCTCTACATAATGGAATATTATCCATTGATAAAAAGAAATAAGCTATCATGCCACAAAAATACATGAATGCATATTGCTATGCTATCAAAGCCAGTCTGAAAAGGCTACATATATACCATATGATTCCAATTACATAACATTCTAAAAAGGTAAAACTAAAGCAAAGCAATGATGTAAAGATCAGTGGTTAGTAAGAGTTGAGGTTGGAAAAACAAAGCACATTAAATAGGTGGTGAAATTATTCTGTATGATACAGTAATGAAGGGTTCATGACCCTGTGCATTTATTAACACTCATAGAATTTTACAGTACAAAGGGTAAACCATAATGGATGCAAATTAAAAGCAAAAAACATTTAGAAGGCTGGAGGCTCCCAGTATGGGAGCAAACTGTGACAAGACAATCTGCTGTATTACAAACGTAGGAAACAACCACACTGAAGGGGGTGGAGAAAAAGAACAGACCTAAATAACTCTGGAAATAAGTGGGTTCTGTAAGACTAAAGGCAAAAGGAACTACACATAGCACTGTAATCTAGCTGATAAAGTTGTCTCCAAACAATGTTGGGATACACGTTAACAATTTACAAACTGCTAGTTGTATAGACAGGAGTTGAACAATTAAGTAAATGAATGGCTGGAAATCAGGGGACAATGCTAGACTGATGCATCTGATGAAGGATTAGAATTGGAGACATCAGTAGGAACTCATCATTAGCTTATCTTAATACAGGATACAGGTATAAATAGATACAGATATGTGTGTTTACACAGGTTGGTACACACACATACTTCCTTACTCTGTCAGCTGAGAGGGACTAGGAACACTGAGCCCCAGTAGCAATGAGCACACCAGACATCCATAGCTCATTTTCTAATACTATACTCAATAAAAGGAACCAGCTCTCCTTGGAGAAATGGCTGATGATAGCACAAAGACAGGAATAATACAAGATGAGCTTGGAGCAGCATGTAGTGCCAAGAAGTAAGGAAGAGCTAAAAAATATGATGTGGGAAAGTCAGAGGGACCCAAGCCAACTGAAAGAGCTCTGAATGGCCAAACCTGGAACAATATGAGCAACCAAATAACCAAATAAATAAAGGAGTATCAGAGTATAACCAAAATATAAAATAAATATTCATGAGTGCTTACTGGTATAAATTATTAAAGAAATAAATCAGTGCAGGAAAATAAATCTCCAATGCAGAATTTAAAATAATTTATGTGGATGTGCTGTTCCTTAAGTGTGGGCTGGGCATAATCACTTCCTTCCAAAGATGACCATATGGAAAAGGGGGAAGGTAATATTACAGTGGGGAAACCTGAGAACCTCTTTCCCCAGCCAGGTGGTCAAAGCTAATGGCGAGTGGTATCATGTGGATGGTTATCATAGGTTATTACAATAACCCTTTACTGGGTCTACCCCCACTCTCCCAAAAAATCATAACCCCAGTCTAATCCTGAGTAAACATCAGGTGATCCTACTCAAGGGACATTCCACAAAATCCTTGGCCAGTGCTCCTCAAAACTCTCAAGGTTATCAATACCAAGCAAAGTCTGAGAAACTGTTAAAACCAAGAGTTTAAGGAGCTGGGAAGAGTTAATGCAATCTGGAATTCTGGATAGAATCCTGGAGTAGTAAAAGGGCAGAAGGTAAAAGCTTAGGACATCTGAATCAACTGTGGACTTTAGTTACTAATGAGGTATCAATATTGGCTTATTAATTGTAACAAAGGCACCACAGAAATGTAAGATGTTAACCACAGAGGATACTAGGTGCCAGAGTATATGGGAACCCTCTGCATTATTCTGGAAGCTTTTATGTAAATCTAAATCAATTATTAAATTAAAAGTTCATTTAAAAAAAAGAATACCACTCTCCTTTCTCTGTCTGACTCTCACTTACTGTCCACTACAAGCAACCTCACTGATTCCCACCAGGTGACAAAGGAGCGCACGACCCCAGGCACAGGCCATCTAGACGTTTTAGACATCTGTGGAGTCTGGAGTTTCGGGCATTCCTTCTCTCCCTAATGGCACCCCAGTTTCCTCATTAGGGAAAAATCTCCACCTGGAGGATGTGTTCTTAGTAAAAGGTGATTCCAGGACACCATGTCTCATTATAAAAGCCCAACTGGGCTACAAGCCCAAGCATGGCAGGGAAGTAGGTGTGTGAGCCAGTGGGAGATGCTCAGGGGTCTTTGCATCTAATGTGAGCATATTAAGATCAAGAAGGGGATTCACTGCAAAGAAGAGAGCCAATTCTGGGCAAGGCAGCTCCAAAGGCTACCTAATGCAAGTGAATTCAGCTCAGAGTCAATCTCAAATACATATCATTTTCTAAAAAAAACGCAAGACCTTCTGTGAGCAGACTTCTCAAACCAATAAAGAATATCCTTTGAGCCCTATCAGTTGCAGACCCACTCTTCCCCCTTGTCAATGAATATTCTTATACATCTCATCTCTGCAAGATCTCCTTGGTTTAACATTTTATACAGAGTTGGTCTTAAATCTTCTCACAAGGTACTCAACAAATCCTTAAGCACAGAGCATTTTAGCAGAGCCCTCAGCAAAGAATGTGTAGTCTGTTCATTCATTCAATGCATAAGTTTTTAAATGCCCCTCACTTTGAAGAAAGCCCCCATTCTGTGGAGTTTTGTGCCACCACTCCAGGCCTTCTCGTTTGCCTTTCCTGGGGTACTGGGCAATCAAGCTAATGATATGTCAATAGCTGGCTCCATCTTCACGTTCAGATCTGAGAATCAAACCTCCTTTGAGACTGACTCTCTGGGGGAAGAAGGAACAGAAGAATAGAGGGTGAGGACGTGGAAAAATAAAAAAAGCCCAAGTTCTTATCTTCCCCCAGACCTGTGCTTAGGTGGTTAAGGGCCCTAGGATGCTTCTGAAATTGGCTCTCTGTGGGGTCGGGAAAGCAGACAAAAGAACAGGGAGGGAGGCCGTGGGAGAAAGGACCCAAGAGCTGTGGGAGGCTTCAGTTGTTCACTTGAAGGAAAACATTTTCTGAAATTAAAAGGGTTCCTTGGATGTGTAAGGAATGAAAACGTTCTGCTTTTCTTCATCTTTGCATGTCTGCTTTGGAAGCCACAAGCAGCAGGATATAACAGGATTTGTAAGATGACAAACAGCCCCATATGGGGTTTCTTGTTTTCAAAGGTGTGAGCATACACATGCGCAATGCACACAGATGCACGCGCACACAGCTTTTTTTTAATTTGATTTGAAAGTACCTTCACTTACAATTCGTACCATGAAACTTCGTCCCCAGAACAGAAGCCAACTCCTGGTGTGAGTCCACAGTGGCGTTACCCAAATAACAAATAGCCAGGGGGATGGAGAGCGGGTGGTGGGCTGCTCTCAGTGGAGAACTGAAACCGCAGCTGTGACATCAGTCCTGAATTTGGATGGAGTCCCCCGTGTTGGTGGCAGTTAATTCAATCCCCTCTCCACCCTGGCCATGACTGAGGCAATGGATGCCCTGCTGGCAAATGACCTATAAAAGAGGAGCTCCCGGCCCGCCCCTGGCTTGCATTAGCACTGTCAACACAGATAACCTAGAAACAAAAGTCACAATTTGGGAGGAAAAGCACCCAGGGAAGCTTGGCTGGATCCTTCCGGTTATTTACAGCAGATGGCCAGATACAGCAAGCCTACACTAATTCTAAATATTTGGAGGCTATGCAAAATTAGCTTCAAATTGACTTCATTAAAAAAGATACAGTTTTATTACTTTCAAATTATGGGAATTCAAACTAAAGGCTAATAATGTTGCCATGTCCAGACTTGCCTCCAGCAGTTGGAATAAACAGATAAGACTCATTTGTAATTAGAGCAGCTTAAGTATGCAGCAACTACATTTAGTACAAGCTCTAAAAGGGACCTTACTTACTTAAACACACATTCATGAAATATTTACTGTACTTCTGTCTTACATGGAAAACTGATTTTTTACAAGTTGCTAATTGATTGACTCTGAACAATACGCTTTTGCTGTACAGCCAAAATTGTCCAATCTTTGATTTATAGTGGAGCCACCAAATCTGGATGTCTCAAATGTATTTCTTTCTGAATTTTAAAATGTCTGGATCCCTCAGATTATGTAGTCCAAAAAAGTACATTTGTCTTGGATTTGCACAGATAGCCAATGGACCAAGGGGCATGTGGTTCGTCAGAGGGTACAAAGCTTTCTATGAAACACAACTCTACACATACAACTGCTTCCCCCAGAAAGTTGGAAGTGGCTTCATCTCCCAGAGAGTAAAATGTTTGGGGGATTTTGGTTTGTAACCTTGGGTCCAGAAAACCAACAATCCGGAGTTGGCCAATCTAAAGGATGGCAGAGTATAAAATCGTGTGTGAACAATGCTTCCCTTATTCAAAACATTTAGTTAATATCAGCAAAATATTTCTCCTTATAAAATGTGGTCTCCACAAAGAAAATTAAATAAGATGGCTGAATCTGGAAAAGCCAAACAGCTGGCAGACCAGACAGAGGCCGTGTCACCAGTTAAATCGAGATGTAATTTCTGAAGAGGGCTGGAGGGAGCTCTATGGAGGCCTCAGTCCTGAAGATGTGTCTGTGCGCCCTAAATCCCTACAGCAAATCCCCAAATGCATATCAACTCAGCCAAAGGTTTTTACCTGTCAAGAATCGGTGAAGTTCAATCACTAAAGTAATGTCATCCCTTAGTTTCCATCCCTTTAGTTAAAATCGGAAAGTCTGAATTGCTAATACTAGTGCATGATAAACAAAAATTAAATAAACAAGATAGAAGCAAAAGAGGGATTCATTTCTTATACTAATCCACACATAAAAAAAAAGTTAGGAAGAAAAGTAAAAGCAGATACTAAGCCAAGGTAGAGAGAGACAGGAGAACTAATTATTATTAGATGAAATTAAAAAACCCACATATAAAATTTGTTTTACATAGGATACTACTGCTATTTTCAGGAGACAAACACACATTTTGTTACATTGTAATTTGGATCAAATCACTGAGTTAGGCAGAAATGTTAGGACATTTCTAGTAACCCAACAACACTTGCATTGAATAGCTGTTAGAGTCAAACTCTTCCCATGTTTAAAGCAAAAAACTATTTAATGAAAATTCAATCAAGACAAGGCAAGTTGCTTCTATCCAAAGAGCAAACTAACCCACATTTTTTTCTAAAGCACACAGTACTCATTTTAAATGCCATGCCTTTGGGATATTCTTATCTCAAATACGCAACAAATTCTACTGTGTATTCTTCACACATCATGTTCTTTTATCTTCTGAACACTAAGTTCTATTTCCAGAGAGAAGCAAAATAACTTTGACTTTGTACTATAATATACCTAAACTCATATGTTTGGAATAGGTTTTTAGTTGGTAAAACTGGGTCCTATCTCCTTTCTGACAACTGTTGCAAACTCGTCTGCAGTCTCATTTCAACTCTGAGGCATTGAGTGATCTAGCTCCGGAACAGTTCCTACTGCACAACGTTACATTCCCAACTGGTGACAACACCCTGCGTTAAGGCAAAAGGCACAGCAGCAGCACTCGGGGGGCCACCCCGTAACTGCCCAGCCAATCTATTAATAAGAAGACCTTCACAACTAAATTGCCATACCCAGAAAGAACAAACTGGACTCTATTTTATGGAGAAAATGGGTTTCTAAAATCCGTCCCTACTTTGGAGAATGAGACATGATCAAATACTGGGTTTGTCAGAAGCACCAGAGGATCTTCCAGCGAGTGCAGTACCCCAGACTCACTTACCTCAATGTGAAATGATCTTCAGTGGAATTCTGAGTGATGGAGATGGGAAAAGTCAGCACCTCTCCCTGTCTAGCCGTCTTGGGTGCATAATGAACGGCCACATTGCTATCTAAGCGCAGCTCTCTGAAAACAGGCTTCCCCTGGGTCTGGTAAAGGAAAACGCTGCCTATTCTATGCAAGGGGGGGCTGGATTCGTCAATGTCACTGTGGCCTCCCTTGACCCCACTGTTTTTCCGTGACTCTTCCTTGATGCAGTCGGCCCGCTCGTCCCCCGGCTGCATGGCGTAGTAGAGCTCCACGGGGCTGCCCTCGGGCTGCTCGGCCGCCTTCCTCCTGCCGGCGACCACCGTGGGGGCGCTGAACCAGCTGGGCAGGAGCTCCAGCTCTGCCACGCAGAGGCCCAGGTCCCCCCGCAGCCGGCAGCTGCCCCTCACCTCCCTGGTCTCTCGGAAGGCAAACACCCGCAGGCAGGGCAGGGCGTCCGTGGCCCCCTGTGTGTCCCAGTCCCGGCCCACCAGGGAGAAGAGCACCTGCACCTTGGGCCAGCTCAGGTAGATCTTCTCTCGCATGATGGAGGCTCTCAGCTTCCAGTTGAGGGAGAACTTGTTGGTGACTCTGAACGGGTTGGAAGGCAGCAGCAAGTCCTGGGGCACCACGTGCTCGATGGAGAACGGGCCGTAGCTGGCGTTCAGAACTGGTAGCCTCCTGGACTTGTAAACAAGGAAGGACTCCACCCGCGACTGCAGGCTGGAGTTCCTCATGATGTCCTGGTTGGCTTCCTTCAGGAAGAAGGACACGTCCGCGTTGTTGATGCGATAGCTCACCGGGAGGTAGGTGGGCAGCAGGGAGAACCGCTGGATGCTCTCCAAGGTTCCGCGGCTTTCGGTCACTGCCAGGAGGAAATCAGAGTGCAGGCGTTAGAAATTCCAGGGCAGCGGAAGCAAACTCACAGACATGTGAACATCCCCTTTATATTAGCTGCCCTAAAGTCATGCCCAACGTGCTATCCGCCATCTAAAATTTCTCATTTAAATCAACTCAATTTATGTTAAATGTATTTGTTTTAAAGAATTTAATGCCACTAAAGTAAGTAGAAAACTAGTATCACTTGCCACACATAGAGGGCAAAATAAAATTCAACAAAGCCATGTTTCTAATTTCGAATGAGCAGTGGTACCTTTGGAGGGTTTTGCTTAAGACTTGCTCTCTCTGTTGAAAGGAGAGATTAGCAAGGGTTAGAAAGCAGTCAAGGGCATGCCAGCATCAATCAGAGAGTGGCCTTCCCTTTGGCACAACCAGGCAGGCTGAGATCAGAAACAGAAAAGACTTTCTCAACTTGCGATTTGATGTTGTGTCCATATTCCACTAATGCCATCTCACGCTCCACCCCTCACACATGCTCCACTTGGAGATGCACTGTCCAATGGGAAACGGTAAGGGACTCGGGCCACATAAATGAAGACGGGCAGTCATGAATCACTTGGAGATCGCACACTCTCCATGGGGTTGGGTGGAGACATGGAGAGAAAGGCCCTTGGGAAAATATGTTGGGAGGAGGCCTCTGGACATTGCTGAGATGGCACCACTGTCACGTCGGTTCCAGGTGTGCAGGGCACGTTTCATGTCCTTTGCCTAACTGTTCCCCAGAAACCAAGAATCAAGGAGTTGAACCTCATTCTCATTATATCCATAACGTTTGTTGACACTAATGCATAAAAAGCATTTTTAATTTTTCCTTACTGCATGTATCCCTCCCTCGGGGAAAAATCCAAAATGTTATTTTTACAGTTTGTCTTACATTCTGTAAAAAAAAAGAGACATGGAAGTAACATAATTCAAAGTATGAATTTAACTAGTTTTAGGAATGGAGAGTATCTGCTCTGGGAACATGCCTTTCTAGGCAAAGCACCAGATACACAGAACCCTTTCTTACGGGTAGCCGTGCCATGACCTTTGGTTACTCTGCATTAGAAGCAAGCTCACACCCTGGCATTTGTCGCACCACCCTGTCTCAAAGGCCCATGTGAATACATTTTCCGACATGTAACACCTCCTGAGTCTGGACCTCTAATGGCAGTTGTCAGCAGCAGTGGAGAAAGCAATGGACTAAGACAAAGGGGACCTGCTCCTGACTTTGCAGCACGTGAAGTGGGTGACAAAAGCAAGGCCCAGGAACCCCTTTGCTTGCCACAGGGTTTGTCAGTAGGACGGGCCAATCAGGGGGTGAAGCTCCCATCTGGTTCCAACACTGCCAGGTTTTGGGTTGCATCCAATTTAATTTCTAGACGAGAAGCCAGTTTGACACATACATTCATCCTCTCACTCTCTCTCTTGAGTTTACAGGCAGCCCCAAACACAGAAATCCTTCCATTCAATGGTTTCACCCAGCCCAAAGTAGGCTGGGCCTTGATTTCAGCACTTGGCACTGGTATTGTGCTGAAACATCTTAACTTTGCCACATGACCAGTTTTCAACCACCCAAAGAGCAGTTTCATGGAGTTCAATCTAATAAATACAGAATTAAAAAATCAAAATATCGTAGATATAACAAGAGACTTCATTACTTAAAACAGTTACACTTTTAAACTTTCTGTAAAGTGAATAACCAATCCTAATTTATATTTTCTGCAAATGTGTACTGTCACATACAAGTTTTAGTTGAAGCAATGAGCAGGCAGTTTAAGCAATGAGCATTATCAGGATAACATTCTGGCTTGAAGCCTTGTGCTCTCTCCCTTCTCTGTAGCATCCTGCAGTGGCACTATAAAAGCCATTTCTCCTGAAAGCTTTCCTTGACAGCAGAGTTCTGGGTTCTGTGCACCTTCTGTATCCCTTTTATAGCATCCCATACTTCCCCTATCACAGCACTTTATGTTTTGCTGCAATTTCCTGTTTGCTCCCGGAGCTCATAGGCCAGTAGGTAGAGATATCAGGCCAGATGTTTTCTCCACTGTCCTTATAATACCACCCAGCAAGTAGTTGATCCTCATTTATTCGCAGATTCCTTATTTGCAAACTCACCTACTTGCTAAAATGTATTCTTAACCCCAAATCAATACTTGTGGCACTTTGGTAGTCATTCCAAAAATTTGAGTTGTCCAACGTGCAGGTTCCCAGCTGAGGACAAGACAAGACAACACTCTGCCTTCTTGTTTCAGCTCCTTTCCATGGTATAGGCAGTGTCAGGTTTTTCATACTTTTGTGCTTTTTATTGGTGAATTTGCTGTTTAAAATGGCCTCTAAGTACAGTGCTGGAGAGCTGTCTAGTGCTCCTAATGCAGGGGGCCTGTGACGTGCCTCATGGAGAAAAGATGTGTTGCATCAACTTCCTTCAGTCACAAGTCAGGGTACAGTTGGCCCCAAGTGCAATGCTAAAGAATCATACATACATATATCAAGATGTCTTTATAGAAACACACATAAAGCAAAGTTATGTACTGATCAGCTGATGAAAACTTCGTGACCAGAGGCTTGCAGGAGCCTAACCTGTGTTTCCCCAAGAGCAACGGTTCAGGGTTGGTGAATTCGGAGTTTGCGGTGCCTTCACAGTCCATGACTGTATCAGGTGCTCAATAAATATTTGACGAAGGAAAGAAAGAATAAATTATGCTTTTAATACCACAAAGAGCGTATTACACTTTTATACTCGGGTTTTACATGCCGTCCTTCTCCACTGCCATCACGCTGTAATTAGAAGTCTCAGTTCTTGCCCCATTAAGAGCTCCATATAATCTTAGTGATACGGAACTAAAAATGGCAGGAGTCCCTCCATGCCGCAGAAGTCCTAAAAGAACTACATCAATCACACAGTGCAAAATGCATCTCAGTGCTACTGTACAGCAATTATCTTGAACTATCATTGCACCAGCTTGCCATTCTTTCTAGAAACTGCCAAAGCCAGCAACCAAGTTATAGACTGTTATACATTAATATAGGAACTAAGGCTCTACGAACTTTCCTGCTGAACGTCTCACCCCTACTACTTGGGACCACGAAACTTAACTGTGCAAATAATTACATGTTCTAAGGGCAACACCTTAGGTCCTCTAACTTTATTCAGGAAAGCAATAATGGATCACTGCGAACATCATTCGAGGGAAAGTAATTTCTAAGTTTTATTCCACAAGTGGCCTGTTACTCTTTTTGCTTAGTATCTGACCTGTTTATCATTTAGAAATGTTCTGAGTTGACCTAAAGCGAATGTTACTTTTTTTTAACAAAACTACAAAAATAATGCCAATTATGTTCTGCAATGCACTGAATGAGCTAAAAAGTAAAACTCATTTTTTCTAATCCCCAAAGGGGTAGCCATTATAATCAAAGAACACCAATTCCAGATAAAAATGAGCAAGGTGTCAAGTAACAAAGAAGCTGTGCACAGTAAATCTCAGTTAACAGCCCATTAAGAAAAAAAATTACATTTGATTTTTGTGCTATGACTTTGAACACTTATTTTCAAGAAAGTGCCATGTTCACATCTTTACACCCCTCGATGGCCTCACAGAGAGATTTTATATTAATTCTAGCATTTTGAAAAGATATACTTTTACTAAATTATACTTTCAAGAAATCTGGGAAAGATAATAATATGAGCACAGGTCTCTGATTTTTCCCCTGAGTAGACCCAACAGCAATAAGTAAGAGAGAATGGTAATAGGTAAAAACTCTGCATCTGTGCTGAAAATTAGGTGCAATCTGCATGCTGTGGTCTGCAAGAATTCCTGAGAATTCAAACACCTCATGTGGAAAATATGGCATGGCTGGGGCCACCAGATGAAATACAAGATACCCACTTACATTTTAATTTCAAATAAACACAAATATTACATGGTACATACTTGTACCAAAAAAATGATTAATTGTTTACCTGAAATTCAAATGTACTGGGTGTGCTGTATTTTTATTTGCTAAATCTGGCAACCCTAAGCATGGTGCCATCAAAATAAACTAGGAGTCAGCCTGGTGGAACTATTCCGGCATGTGTAAGAGCCATGGCAGGAGGTGAGGGCAGTGAGAGGCCCCGGGATGGCCACTTCACTCCACAATATTCCCCTGCTCTGAGCCAACGCCTTGTGCAGAAGACTCAAGGGCAGATGTGGCCGCACCACCCAGAAAGCCCCAATGAGCCAGGGCTCCTGGCTGAGGTGCCTGTTCCCTAACGGCCACCAGCACAGGACAGGACACCTGGCCCAGCCACATCCTCTTCCTGCAGGTAACTGGAATCGTCTGCAGGTAACTGGCCTCCACTGTAGCAACTCCACCAAGCTCAGAGAAGAACCTCTGCAGAGCAGGTGTCCTGCTGGTGATGCCAACAATTCCAGTGTGTGCTCCCCCTTCTCAGGTTGCAATATTATCAATGGCCTCCCCAGGTTAACATCTGCGATGGGCCCTAACAAGAGCAAGTGAAACGGAGTGGAGACAAGGAGAATCTGCTCTACCACGTAGGGGAGAATAACCCTGCCAGAGAGACCACCCCGCATTTAAGAAAACAAACAAACCAACCAACAAAAGCACAGGGTAAAGAGGACCCATAAATAAAAGCTGCCACAAAAACGGACAATTTAAACAAGTATTCATGAGACAGGGGAAAACATGCTTTTGAGGAATATTTACTAAAAAATACTGAAGCATATCTTACAAAGAATCACTTTTGAGCTCTCAATAATAATCAAGAAAACATAGGCCCTTTGTTATTTTAAATGAAGTAAGACTAAGATGGAAGAAGATCTGGCAGTATTAAGGGTAAGGAATTTAAAACGGTTGCAGAAGCAATAAAGCAGATTTTAAAAAACAGAAAACCGAGCCTTTGATATGAGAGGGAACTTTTAAAGCTTTCATGAAGCTCAGTGGAAAAAGACAAAGAAATAAAAATAGTCAATGGCAGCCAGAAAACGTGAGATACCATTGATGGCGAATATACAGATAGAGTTTTTTAGAAAGATATAGAAAAGTACAAAAGCATCATTAAGACAAAAAAGAAGAATTTCACTGAGTTCCAGAGAAAACTGAAAACACCACCCTTTAGACATTTCCTAAATACATTTACTAATGTCAAGGATAAATATATAATTATACAAGCATTTATTTAAAAAAAAAATACAAAAAGACTAAAAAGGGAAAAACGTCAAGCTGCCCTCAGTTGTCTCTGGTATGCCAAATTAGGTATTAAAAACCAGTGATAAATATTTACAGAAAACAGATTAACTAGCAGCTGATAAGAGCTCTGGGATGTTTTCTGATATGATAATTGTAAAAAAATACATATTTAGAGAAAAGAGTGGGGAATGTTCTAATTGAACAATTGTATATCCTAAAAAATGTGTAACGTGTGAGGGCAACAGAAAGATACAAAGTTACATTCCTATCTACCCTTTTTGAAAAATCACTGAAGTATATTCCTCAGGGAGCTAGGAGGTAAATCAAAATATAATATTCAATGCCTCTTTGTTGCTCAGATGTGGCCCTCTCTCTCTGGCTAAGCCAACTTGAAAGGTGAAATCACTGCCCTCCCCCCTACGTGGGATCAGACACCCAGGGAAGTGAATCTCCCTGGCAACGTGGAATATGACTCCCAGGGAGGAATGTAGACCTGGCACCGTGGGACGGAGAACATCTTCTTGACCAAAAGGGGGATGTGAAAGGAAATGAAATAAGCTTCAGTGGCAGAGAGATTCCAAAAGGAGCCGAGAGGTCACTCTGGTGGGCACTCTTATGCACACTTTAGACAACCCTTTTTAGGTTCTAAAGAATTGGGGTAGCTGGTGGTGGATACCTGAAACTATCAAACTACAACCCAGAACCCATGAATCTCGAAGACAGTTGTATAAAAATGTAGCTTATGAGGGGTGACAATGGGATTGGGAAAGCCATAAGGACCAAACACCACTTTGTCTAGTTTATGGATGGATGTGTAGAAAAGTAGGGGAAGGAAACAAACAGACAAAGGTTCCCAGTGTTCTTTTTTACTTCAATTGCTCTTTTTCACTCTAATTATTATTCTTGTTATTTTTGTGTGTGTGCTAATGAAGGTGTCAGGGATTGATTTAGGTGATGAATGTACAACTATGTAATGGTACTGTAAACAATCGAAAGTACAATTTGTTTTGTATGACTGCGTGGTATGTGAATATATCTCAATAAAATGATGATAAAAAAAAAAATATATATATATATAATATTCAAGAATAGGAAAGCCACCATATAAGAAGACTAGGTGAAACATTCAAGCATGGAATAAATTCAAATAAACAGCCTTAAACACAGGCCAAAAATGAACACATATTGATGAATAAAGATTCATAAGCGAAACCCTTTGGTAATTGTTAAATCATAAATTTGGTAAAAATGCCAAGAGAACCATGGAGAGAAAAGAAAGTAAAAGTGTACTGATTTTCTTATCTTCAGTAGAAAGATCAGTAGATATGATTTTATTACTTTCAGTGATAACCAAATAATACTATGTTCAAATAATTTTTTTTTGTCTTTTTTTGTTGTTTTTCTCTTCAATTATACTTTTTGAAAAGCTGAAGAACAGGATGCTTGGCTTACAGATTAGGAGGGAGACAGGGATAGAACAAAAAACAGCTCATTTAATAATCTGTTAAAAATATATAAGCAAGAAAGAATAAAATGATGATGAAAGGAGTAAGACCGAACTCATTATTTATGACACTAAACACGGATTAGACTCTCCTTTAAAAAGGCAAAAACTCGCAGGCTGACTCAAAAGTTAAAGTTAAACTATAATTTTCTTAAAGAGAACTCTTTTTAAATAGACTGAGAAAGTGTAAAAATTTTTAGAAATAGGCCTGGATATTCCATGGAAAAAGAAAACTGGGGACACAATTATAATATAAGACAAATTTAAGAAGTAAAATTCTTAAATTAACTGGGTTAAAGTTTTCAATTTTTATTGAAAGACACAATTCACAGTGAATAAAAATCATTAATATCTTATGCAAAAAATATACAGGTGACAGTTTAATATTAAAAAATTCATAAGGTTACAATTAGAAATTGATAGTAAGTAAAATTTGCTGAAAAATTTTATATACCTCCTTTCCCTGTCTCTGACATATGACTGATGGAAAAGTAAACAAAGATATGAAAATATAAATAATAAAACTACTGATGTCATAATCTCTACAGAGAATACACTTATTTAAAATGTTCTTAGGACCTTTCTAAAAACGGATCACATATAAGACCACAAGAAAACAAACAAAAATTACAGAAATAATTTAAATTATACTCCATAATCATAAACACTAAACATGTAAATTAATAACAACAGCAACATAGAAACACTGCTACCTAATTGGGTGGGGGGGGTGGGGCAAATTACTAAATAGTTCTTGGATTAAAAAGAAGGAAATAAAAAAACATATATTAGATTTACAAAATACTAATAATGACACTATTACATATGAAACCGTATGGGATGCAGCCAATGATGTAATCACAAGCAAATTATATAATCTTCACTACTGTCCTTATTTTTTTCAAAAAACAGTAAAATTGATAAACTAATATTCTAATCCAGAAAAGAGAAACCCCATGACAAAATCACTTGATACAAACAAAGGTAGGAAATAATGTAAAAACATAACATGATGGAGAATTAAACCTAAGAGGTGCCTCATTAAGAACACACACATACACACACTTATAAAATAGACAAAGATAGCAAATTAACACCATTTATTTACACACTCCCCCATATAAAAATCCCTATGAAATAACCAACAAGAAAGAACAAAGAGGACAAGAGAAAAAAAGGAAATTATATTTATAGAGAGAGATTATATAAATGGGCCCGAGATTCTGAAGGCTTTCTGAAGGATATATAGTAGATGGAATCAGATTGACAGCATAGAAAATGGGGCCATTTGGAGGCTGTGTCTTCAGTTTTTCTACAGTCATTATTATTTGTCTTATGTTTCTGTGGAGACGTGCTGATGTTTTTCCAGGTGATTTGGATTGGTGTTGTTCTTGTATTTCAGCAACTCATAAATGTCCCCAATGTACCATACAGTACATAAGAATCATGGCCGTTATAATTTCTTGCTGTTCTACACTGTCTTAGTTTCCTAGCTGCTAAAACAAATACCGTACAGTGGGTTGGCTTCAACAACAAGAATGTATAGGCTTCTGCTTTTGAACCTGGGAAAAGTCTAAAATCAAGGGATCAGCAAGGCAGTGCCTTCTCCTGGAAGACTGAGGGGTCCTGGACCTGGCTGCAGGTAATCCTTGGTCCTTGGCTTTTCTGTCATATGGCAAGGTGTGTGGCAATGTTCTCTCCTTTCTCTTTTGGGATCTGTTGACTACAAGCTTATTCTCTGCTTTGCTTCTCTCTAATAGGGTTAGGACCTATTTTGATCCAGTTGGCCACAGCTTAACTAATAGTAACATCTTCAAAAGGCCCTACTCACAATGGGTTCACACACCAGGAATGGGTTAAGATTAAGATTATGTTTTTATTCTGGGGTACAGGGCTCAATCTACTGCATATGCCTCTTGTTATCAATTTGAAAAACACACAAACTTTCCTTTGCCTCTTTTAATGCTTCTGGCCTTGATTTGTATTTCGTCTGAAATTGACAAGTCATTCCTGACATTTTTTTTAGCAAGCATTTTCTTAGCACAACATTTTGCCTGCTTTTATTGTCAATGAGCCTGTGTCATCTCCCTTTAGCATCAGTATCTAAGTAGATTTTGATTGCGAGTCTTTGCTTTATTTATATATTTGGAGTTATTCCTGCCATCTGATTTTATGCTTTCAATTTACTACAATTTCTTGTTGTTTGGCTTGTTTTTTCCTTGTGTTTTGCTGGATCAATTGAGGTTTTTGTATTTCTTTTACCTTCCTGTGGTTCAAAAATTCTCTCTCTACTGCTTATTGTTAAGAAAAAAAATATGTAACGAAACTGACCAACAAAGAAGTAGAAAATATAAAACTCTAAACAGATTCATAAGCATGGAAAAATTTTCTGGGACTTCTGCTTACATAAAGCTGAATAAAAGTATTTTGACACCACTTCTCTCCCTTGAAACTCACCAACTACCACAACAACCTTACAAAGAAGTGAGAAAAGTATCCATCTTTAATAAAATATTAAGAATACAGCCCCAATCATAAAATCACAAAGAATGTGCCCAACTTTGCCTGGATCGGATAGCTTTCCTCAAAAGTCAGTGAGGGGGAGAACCTAAGATGGCGGCTAGGAGAGACAGAGCAAAAAAACACCTCCATGAAAAATACTAGATAAAAGCCAGAAAGTGACCCAGAACACTCATTCCAGCAATGCACCAGCTGGACAAGGTCTGCTAAATAGACAGGGACCGTGCGCTTGGTGAAACCAGGAGTCTTGCGTTCTGAAACAAGTGAGTGAGCCAGCTGAAAGTCCGGCAGCCACGCTGCAGTGTGGGGAAACCGAAGGTTGGCATTTGGAGACAGACTAGTTCTTTTTTAAAAAAAAAACCAAAAGCAGCTGCAGATACAGCAGCGAGAACTGCACAGTGAAGTGCGGCAGGAATGGGCTGTGCAAACGCCTCAATATCTGGCGTGGAAGATAGCCTTTTTTTTTTTTTTTTTTTTTTTTTTTTTTTTAAATTCAGTTTTATTGAAATATATTCACAAACCATACAGTCATCCATGGTATACAATCAACTGTTCACAGTATGATCATATAGTTATGCGTTCATCACCACAATCTATTTCTGAACATTTTCCTTACATCAGAAAGAATCAGAATAAGAATAAAAAATAAAAGTGAAAAGAGAATACCCAAACCATCCCCCCATCCCACCCTATTTGTCATTTAGTTTTTACTCCCATTTTTCTACTGATTTTTTTTCAATTTTTTAACTTTGTTTATCAAAACATTAAAAACAAACAGGCAAACAACAACCAAAAAAACCCCACAACATTTCAAACAAAGCAATGGAATAAGGAAAACAAATAACCTAAAATAACTACTTTGCTTCCAATATGTTCCTACCATACCCCAAGAAAATTAATAAACCATGTCCAGAGGAGTAAGAAAAACAAATAATCTAAAATAACTACATTGCTTCCAACATGTTCCTACCATACCCCAAGAAAATTAACAACCCCTAAGAAAACAAAGGAATAAGAGAAAAAAAAAACCTAAAATAACTCTATTGCTTCCAACATGATCTTACTATATCCAAGAAAGTTTACAAACCATAATCATTCCTGAGCATTCCCATAACATTGAGATTACCCTCCATAGTTTATCTGTTCTTATTAGATTATCATTCCCCCTCCACTAATTGGTATCTCTAGGTCCCCTACATTCTACAGTATAAAACATTGTACATTTTTCACAGAATTCACATTAGTGGTAACATACAATATCTCTCTTTTTGTGCCTGGCTTATTTTGTTCAGCATTATGTCTTTTTTTTTTTTTTTTTTTTTTTTAATCTTCATTTTATTGAGATATATTCACATACCATGCAGTCATACAAAACAAATCGTACTTTCGATTGTTCACAGTACCATTACATAGTTGTACATTCATCACCCAAATCAATCCCTGACACCTTCATTAGCACACACACAAGAATAACAAGAATAATAATTAGAGTGAAAAAGAGCAATTGAAGTAAAAGAGAACACTGGGTACCTTTGTCTGTTTGTTTCCTTCCCCTATTTTTCTACTCATCCATCCATAAACTAGACGAAGTGGAGTGTGGTCCTTATGGCTTTCCCAATCCCCTTGTCACCCCTCATAAGCTACATTTTTATACAACTGTCTTCGAGATTCATGGGTTCTGGGTTGTAGTTTGATAGTTTCAGGTATCCACCACCAGCTACCCCAATTCTTTAGAACCTAAAAAGGGTTGTCTAAAGTGTGCGTAAGAGTGCCCACCAGAGTGACCTCTCGGCTCCTTTTGGATTCTCTCTGCTACTGAAGCTTATTTCATTTCCTTTCACATCCCCTTTTTGGTCAAGAAGATGTTCTCCGTCCCACGATGCCAGGTCTACATTCCTCCCCGGGAGTCATATTCCACGTTGCCAGGGAGATTCACTCCCCTGGGTGTCTGATCCCACGTAGGGGGGAGGGCAGTGATTTCACCTTTCAAGTTGGCTTAGCTAGAGAGACAGGGCCACATCTGAGCAACAAAGAGGCATTCGGGAGGACTCTCTTAGGCACAACCATAGGGAGGCCTAGCCTCTCCTTTGCAGCAACCGTCTTCCCAAGGGTAAAACCTATGGTAGAGGGCCCAACCCATCAAACCACCAGTCCCCTATGTCTGTGGTCATGTTAGCAACCATGGAGGTGGGGTAGGTGAATACCCCTGCATTCTCCACAGGCCCCTCAAGGGAGCACTACATCTTTTTTTTTTCCCTTGTTTTTTTTTTTTTTTTTTTTTTTTTTAACTTTCCCTTCTTTTTTAAATCAACTGTATGAAAAAAAAGTTAAAAAGAAAACAAACATACAATAAAAGAACATTTCAAAGAGACCATAACAAGGGAGTAAGAAAAAGACAACTAACCTAAGATAACTGCTTAACTTCCAACATGTTCCTACTTTACCCCAAGAAAGTTACCTAATATAGCAACATTTCTGTGAACTTGCTCCTACTATATCCATCAGAAATTAACAGACCATAGTCATTCCTGGGCATCCCCAGAACGTTAAATAGCTTATCTGTTCCTCTTGGATTATTGTTCCCCCTTCCTTAATTGCTCTCTATTGCAATTCCCCTACATTCTACATTATAAGCCACTAATGTGAACTCTGAAAAATGTAAAACAATGGAAGATAGCCTTTTGCACTCACGCTGCTAATTGTCTCAGAGTGAGGAAGGCAGAGGTTAGCCAAAAGGGGAAAAAAACCACGCCCCTTGCAGCCATCTTCCCGGTGCACTGGGAACACTCCTGCCGGGCACCAGAGCCACAGCCCAGAGCCCTGCCAAAAAATCCAGTGTGACAGGAAGAGTTTCCAGCAACACACATACATACCACAATTTCGGGCATGGACAATAGCCTTTCATGCACCCGTAGCTAATTGTCCTAGAGCTGGGAAGGCAGAGCTGTACGAAAAGGGGGAAATTAACACACCCCATTCAGCCATCCTTTCAGCAGGCTGGGAACGCCCCTACACGGCCCGGCGGCTCAGAACTTCCCTTGACGGACGGCGCGCACTAATGACGTAGCACAACCTTCCCTCAGCAGAGGCCCTAGAAGGGCACCGCTTGGAAGAGGGACCTACTTGGAAATCCCAGGGGCCCTACACCAATACCAAGGACTTTGTGGGTCAGCGGCAGAGGCAATCTGTGGCAAGACTGAAATGAAGGTTTAGACTCTTGCAACAGCCTTAAATCTCTGGGAACACCTGAGAGGTTTGATTATTAAAGCTGCCCTGCCTCCCTAACCTCTCAGACACACACCCCACATTCAGGGCGGACAGCACCAACAACACACCCAAACTTAGTGCACCAATACAACCCCACAAGAATCAGATCCCCACACACCACAAAGACAAAGTTGGGGAGAACGGACTTGAGGGGAAAGGTGACTCGCAGATGCCATCTGCTGGTTAGTTAGAGAAAGTGTACGCCACTAAGCTGTAGATCTGACAAACCACAGATCTGTCTTTCAATAATCCCATATATCCTAAAAGAACCCTGTCAAGTGAAGCAAATGCCAAGAGGCCAAAAACAACAGAAAATTTTAACGCATATGATAAAACCAGACGATATGGATAACCCAGACCCAAACACCCAAATCAAAGGATCAGAGGAGACACAGTACTTGGAGCAATTAATCAAAGAACTAAAGACAAACAACAAGAGCATGGCACAGGATATAAAGGACATGAAGAAGAGCATGGCACAGGATATAAAGGACATGAAGAAGAGAGATCATAAAGAAGAAATTGCAAGAGTAAATAAAAAAATAGATGATCTTAGGGAAATAAAAGAAACTGCTGACCAAACTAAAAAGACTCTGGATACTCATAGTACAAGACTAATGGAAGCTGAACAATGAATCAGCGACCTCAAGGACCACAGAATAGAAAATGAAAGAACAAAAGAAAGAATGGGGAAAAAAATTGAAAAAATCAAAATGGACCTCAGGAATATGATAGATAAAATAAAACATCCAAATATAAGACTCACTGGTGTCCCAAAAGTGGAAGAGAAGGGTAAAGGTCTAGAAAGTGTATTCAAAGAAATTGTTGGGGAAAACTTCCCAAACCTGCTACACAATATAAATACACAAAGCATAAATGCCCAGCAAACTCCAAATAGAATAAATCCAATCAAACCCACTCCAAGACATATTCTGATCACACTGTCAAATACTGAAGAGAAGGAGCAAGTTCTGAAAGCAGCAAGAGAAAAGCAATTCACCACATACGAAGGAAACAACATAAGACTAAGTAGCGACTACTCAGCGGCCACTATGGAAGCGAAAAGGCAGAGGCATGACATATTTAAAATTCTGAGAGAGAAAAATTTCCAACCAAGAATACTTTATCCAGCAAAGCTCTCCTTCAAATTTGAGGGAGAGCTTAAACTTTTCACAAACAAATGCTGAGAGATTTTGCTAATTAAAGTCCTGCCCTACTTCAGATACTAAAGGGAGCCCTACCAACAGAGAAACAAAGAAAGGAGAGATATGGAGAAAGGTTCAGTACTAAAGAGATTCAATATCGGTTCATTAAAGGACAATAAGAGAGAGAGGGAAAAAATATATCTGACAAACACAAACCAAAGGATAGGATGGCTGATTCAAGAAATGCCTTTACAGTAATAACATTGAATGTAAATGGATTAAATTCCCCAATCAAAAGATATAGATTGGCAGAATGGATCAAGAAATATGAACCATCAATGTGTTGCATACAAGAGACTCATCTTAGACACAGGGACACAAATAAATTGAAAGTGAAAGGATGGAAAAAATATTTCATGCAAGCTACAACCAAAAGAAAGCAGGAGTAGCGATATTAATCTCAGATAAAATAGACTTTAAATGCAAGGATATTATGAGAGACAAAGAAGGCCACTACATACTAATAAAAGGGGCAATTCAACAAGAAGAAATGAAAATCATAAATGTTTAGGCACCCAATCAAGGTTCCCCAAAGTAGATGAGACAAACACTGGCAAAACTAAAGGAAGCAATGGATGGTTTCACAACAATTGTGGGAGACTTCAACACATCACTCTCTCTTATAGATAGATCAACCAGACAGAAGACCAATACGGAAATTGAAAACCTAAACAATTTGATAAATGAATTCGATTTAACAGACATATATAGAACATCACATCCCGAATCACCAGGATACACAATCTTCTCTAGTGATCACAGAACTTTCTCCAGAATAGACCATAGACTGGGACATAAAACAAGCCTCAATAAATTTAAAAAAATCTAAATTATTCAAAGCACATTCTCTGACCACAATGGAATACAATTAGAAGTCAATAACCATCAGAGACTTAGAAAATTCACAAACACCTGGAAGTTAAACAACACACTCCTAAAATAAATAGTTTATAATGTAGAATGTAGGGGAACTAGCGATAGAGAGCAATTAATGAAGGGGGAACGATAACCCAATAAGAACAGATAAGTTATCGTGGGTACATTTAATGTTCTGGGAATGCTCAGGAATGACTATGGTTTGTTAATTTCTGGTGGGTATGGTAGGAACAAGTTCACAGAAATGTTGCTATATTAAGTTATTTTCTTGGGGTAGAGTAGAAACATGTTGGAAGTAAAGTAGCTATTTCAGGTTAGTTGCCTTTTTCTTATTCCCTTGTTATGGTTTGTTTGAAATGTTTTTTTTTTTATTGTATATCTTTTTAAAAAAATTTTTTTTGATATAGTTAATTTTTTAAAAAAAGAGTTAATTAAGAGTTAATGACAATCAGTGCAATATATGATACTGGAGTGGATCTAAGAATGGAGGAGAGAAAAGCTCAAAGGGGGCATAAGGAAAAATTGGAATATAGAATTTAAGCTTTATATCCATATAAATTTTCTTGAATTAACTGCAGTTAAGTTAATGACATTAGTGAATATCCTTGTTCGTAGGAAATGTACATGGAAGTGTTATGAGTTGAAGAAGTGTGATACATGCAGCCTGCTCTCAAATGTTCAGAAGATGATAAATGGGTAGACAGATAATTGATAGAAAGATAAAAGATATAGTTGAAAGAGAGAGGAGGGAGGAAGGAAGGAAGGAAGGAAGGAAGGAAGAAAAAGAAAGGTACTGCAAAGATAGCAAAATGTAAAATTGGTAGATACAGATATCTGGGGGTGGGGGGGTGTTGGAGTTCTCTGTATAGGGTTTGTATTGTATTTACAACTGTGCTACATGTTTGAAATTATTTCAAAATAAAAATTTAAAAAAAAAAAGTCAGTGAGGGTATCTTCACTGACAAGAGGGGTCCAAATTTGATTAGGATGACAGTACCCCAGGATCAGTACAGAAGCCCCACGAGAGCAGGGGAGCTGAGGCTGAAAGAGAAACATTGCTAAAGCTTTATGTTCCTGTGACCTTGTGGACAGTCACTTGGGGTGTGTGAGATGAGGAGCAGGACAGCACTGAGGGGACACAGTGGTCAGCAGATGACACTCCAGACAGCTTGCAATATATGAGACATTTCTCTGAGCTGTACAAAGTTCATGAAAGCCCCAGACTGAGAGGTGGGTCTAAAAACTCAGGGGAAAGGTGGTTTTAAGACCTTGAAGTTCCTAACTACCTAAGCTCACTCCCCTGGCTCTTCTGGACTCCTCTGTAGCAAATGGCTGCTCTATTCAACAATGAATAATATTGAAATAACTGAACCTCCTACCTTCCTTCCACCCAACACCTAAACACACCCTCAGCTGATGGCTTTGCACTTCTTTCAGAAAATAGAACTGATCAGAAAGGAATGCTGTCATCTTTCTTCCACCAAATGAGAGGAGACCACTCTTCACACTCACACATGCACACTGCACACATGCACACACACGTACACATGCACACACACTCATGCACACACATAGAGGGACAAAGACAGAGAGAGGCAGATTGAGCAGACTTCTCTGGGATCACCGACTCCAGGTCTTCTGATACTCTCCCCTTAGCCCACTCCACTCAGACTTCTGAACCCCACGGCACCACCAAGGCATATCATGGTCATCAGGGAAGCCCACTTGACAACCCCAGTGGCCCAGAAACCACTCCTCCCATCACAAACAGTTAGCCATGTTCCCCTCTTGGATTCCACGACACCTCTCTCTCCAATGGCCCCCCTCCTAAAGGACCATTCTCTCTCTCTTTTGCCTCCTTCGCTGGTCCAAGTTCTTCTGTTCTAGGTCAAAATTTGAAGGGTTACTGAGCTCTTTAAATCATGCTGTTTTTACATTTCCAGTGTCAGCTACCAGCTCCTTCTAGGGATAATCCTCAGACATATCACTAGACTGTAGGCCTCACAAGACCATCAAGTCTCGTTTAGTTCTGCAGAGTGAGGTTAGTTTCCACAGTATACCCTGTACACGGCAGACTCCCTGGCACAGAACACGTGCTCAAGAAGCCATTTGTTGAATTACTGACCAAGGTCATCTGGTCTACAATAACATTTGTAGCAGTAAGAAGCTGTAGAGCACCTTCACCAATTTTCCAGTACCATAATATTTTTTATTTTGCTTCCATAAATGGCACCATATGGTTTATAACATTCTGCAACTTTCTTTTTGTTACTCTGTAACAGATTATAGACATGTACCCATGTGGTTCCTTACGGATCTTGTCTTTCCTTTAACTGCTGCATAGCATTTCTTGGTTTATTCAAGCATGCTTCATGGTTAAGCATTTGTATTGTTCTATCTTCTTCACTACCACATCAGTGCTTCTTTAGGATAGAAGCTCCAAGCAGCAGGTACTGAGCCTGCCTTGTTCACTGCTGTATCTCCAGGACCTAAATCAATTTCTGGACCCAAGAGTGATATTCAAAATATTAAACAAAGAAACAAAACACAGATTGGTGCTGGTACCAACCAATCCACATAGGGCACCACCAATCAGCATAGAAGCTGCACTGGTGCATAACGATTGAATATCAGCCTTGCTTGAAACATAACTAGAGCTCAAACAGTATTTACTAAGTGTGGTTGTTTAGAGCTATGCACCAAAGAAAACCATGTTCTTAACTTAACCCATTCCTGTGAGGGTGAACCCATTTTATGTACGACCTTCAACAAGGTTACTTCAGTTAAGGTGGTGCCAACTTAATCAGGATGGGTCTTAATCCTATTACTGAAAGCCTTCTAGGGAAGGTCATAGAGAGAGAGAGAAAGCCAGAGAGAACAGCCAGAGGCTGCAAGTCAATGGAACCTGGAGAGAAGGGAGAGGCCAGGAGGCTGCCACGTGCCTTGCCATGTGACGGAGAAGCCAGGACCAAGGATCACCAGCAGCCAGCCCCAGAACACCACAGTCTTCAGGGAGAAAGCACCACCCTGATGACGTCTTGACTTTGGACTTCTCGTAGCCTCAAAACTGCGGGCCAATAAATGCCTGGTGTTTAAAGCAACCCATTGCATGGTATTTGCTTTAGCAATGAGGAAACTAAAACACTAAGGGAATGCACGAATGCTCCAGTGGACACCCTAGAGTATGTGTAATCATTTCTACAAGAAGATTAAAAACAAAAGTGGGTTTATTGTTTTGTTTATTTTTAAATTAAAAGATAGTACCATTTTGCTCTCCAAGCTCCAAGTATCTTGAATTCCCATTTCTAAAATAAAATACAGTGTTTCTGTCTCAAATCAACTTTTCCTCACCTTGTCTACATAGCAATGTCTGCCTTTTATTGGAGTAAATGAGTTTATTTTCTCACCAATTTATTTATAATTACATTTACTTTGTGTCCAACCCTGTTCTGCAGGCTCTAGAACTATGCATGAACTTAATTATCTTAACAACCCCGTCTTTTAGTTGTTTTTATCTTCCTCATTTCACAGATGAGGAAACAATCAGAGAGGTTAAGTGTTGCCTAAGGCTGCACAGGAGGCAACTGGCCAAACCAGGATTTGAGCCCTGCTGCCTGGAGCCAGATGCTGTGCCCTTAACCATTAAGAAATGTTTCCCCCAATGCATGATTTAAGTACCTGTCCCTGTATTTTAAACCATGTTTTTCCCAAAATGTGGTATGAGTTCCAAAGGCACTATGCTAGATACCTCCCATTGGTACACAGACCAGCCATCTTTGTTGATGAATACTGGAAAAAACAGAATTTGTACCTCAAGCCACAGATTCAGGGATAGTATTGCTCAGGGAGAGGCTAGAGCAGGTGCTCTGTGATCACCTGTCCACACTGGCTGCATGAAGGATAGGGGCAGTCCTTATGGACATGCAGCTTCTGCTGAGGAATGACAATGGGTTGTGCCACCCAGAAACCCAACACTCCCAGCACCCCCAGATGTCATAGAGGTTTCTTACACATCCATGAAGCGAGAATATATTAGCTCCAGGCAACCCCATGGGTCATTCTTCAGACTCTCTGTTAACACGGGACACTGTCAGGGCCCGTGAACAGGTCAGCATTCTCTCACCCTTCACTGGACATGGGCACATGGGGGCCTGGGTTCAGAGGCACACGCTGACTTAATGCCCCTAGTTTCTAACGGGCTTCGCAAACGGGAACCTGTTGAGCTAGATTTTTCAGAAGGGAGCCTGTCTTCATTTCCCTACCTTGAATGATTTAGGAAACTGGTATTTTACTGCCACCTCCAGAATGGGTGGGACAATTAAGCAGCTTAGCCAAGGTGAAGGGGCAGCCCTCTTTGTAGATCTGCATGCAAGAAGCACTCCAGCTTAGAGAATAATTTATTATGAGCAATGTATTTGGAGACGGCAGAGTCATCTCAAAGGCAAGGGACATGTCTTTAGTGTCTCACTGGTCATCCAGGGCACAAATATGTGCCAACTGCCCGCTGGGAGCCAGATGCTGCTCCAGGACATATTAAAGAAGACAAACATAATCTCCATCTTCATGGGGATGGCATTCCAGTGAGGGCGGCCATCAGAAAAACAAGTGAACGAACTGTAATATAATTGCTAGGGGTGGCAAGTGCCATCAAGGAAAACAAGTCTTTACATTTCACTGGCTAAATGCAAAGTCCTGGAGATTTCAGTGGAATTTCAGAGACTTAATCTGGGATTTTCAGCCTCAGCACTACTGAGGATAATTCTTCATTGCTGTGCAGGTGCCTTTAGCAGCATCCCTGGACCCCAACCCTAGATGTCAGCAGCAAGTACCCCACCCTCCTTGTGACAACCGCAGATGTCTCTACACATTGCCAAAGGTTTCTTGGGAATTGAGTTTCCAGATAAAACAGGACATCCAGTTAAATTTGAAATGGGGAATGACAACAAATCCCTTTTTAGTGTAACAGCATCCCAAACGTTAAATAGGACATTCATTGTTTATCTGAAATTCACAGTTAGATGGAATCTGTATTTTTATTTGCTACATCTGGCATTCCAACCTGGAAGGCAGAATCACTCCTGTTTGTGAAACACTGCTCCAGTTTTACAATTTAGGAGGCTATACAAACGTAGGCAAGATGCCAAGGATGATGAGCAGAAGGACCACATCAGATGTTCCGATCATCCAGATTAGAGAAGAAACCATGCTAACTGACCTTCCAGAAGAAGTGAGGGTGAAAGGCACATTTAAGGATTCTGAGGAGAACATGCTCTGCTACCACCAGGCTCAAAATAGAGACAAGACTCAGGTCACATTCATACTGATATATTTTCATTTCAGATCAGCAAAGAGTGTTTTAAATCTCAATGAGAAACGCTGGCAAGAACAAAATAATATCTGCACTCTCATCAGGGCTCATGGGGAAGCGCACAGGTAATATTTCTGCAAGATGACTTGGCAATATTTAAAGGAAGCTTGAAATGTCCCTGTGTTCCATTCCTTACACAACTGGTTGTCTCCTCTGCAGAAATATCTGAAGGCTAAGGAAGGTTTGTATTATAAGGCTCAGTGCAGTATCAGACTTATAGGTGAAATATTAGCAATAAACGAAAGACCCAACATAAATTACAGGTACACATGGAATATAAAGCTGGGATTTATAGTGGTATTTGGAAAGAATTAGTTAATGACAAAGCTAAAAATTCACAATGTAATATTCTTAATAAGTTTTTGAATGAAGTACAGCATATATACAGAACATGCACAAAATGTAAGGGTCTAGCTCAATGATCAGTCACAAAAGGCATTGATCCTCATCCCAGAAGCCCATCTTAATTCACACTCTCGCTCACTACCCCCCCACCTCCTCAAACAGACCACCATCCTGACCTATCACCCCACAGAGCAGTCTGGCCTGAGTTTGAACTTTACATAAATTAAATCATACAGTATGCATGATTTTGTGTCTGGCTTCTTTTGCTCGATATTATTCTTGTGAAATTCATCAATATGACCATGTGAGGTGTAGTTCATTGATTTCCTGCCATTTAAGGACTCATTTTATGAATATGTCACAATTTATTATCCTGTTGGTTCTGTTTCTCTGGAGAACTCTGAATAATACAAAAGGTAAGTCTATTATTGCACCAATACCATATACCCTAATTACAGAGGCTTATAATGAGTTTTTATACCTGCTAGATAAGTACTCTTTGTTCTTTTTTATCTTTAGTTTAAAATTTTTCTATAAATATTTATCAGTTTCCCCATTCCTACAAAGAATTGTAGATTTTTAATTGGGATTTCATTGTGTTCTAGTTATCTATCGCTGCATAATAAGCCACCTCCCCCCCAAAAAACCTTAGCAGCCTGAAATAATCATAACAAACTTCCTTTTGCTCTTGAGCCTGCAATTTGGGCAGGGCTTAGCAGAGACAGCTCATCTTTGCTCCACTCAGGCTCAGCTCGGGCAGCTGGACGACAAGTACTGGAATCATCTGAAGGCTCACGGATGCACTTGTCTGGCTCCTGGGCTGGGAATAGTTTTTCCATGCATTCTTTCAAATTTCCTACACTTTTAATCCTCTTATTTATGAATCTTGACAGAACAATATCTTTTTCCCCAATCTGTATGCCATTTGATTTATTTTTCTTGTCTTATTGCCCTGGTCAGGATCTCCACCACAGATTAGAGGTGGGGACAGCAGAACCTTGTCTCCTTCTGAATTTTAGAAGAAAAGCTTTCATATTTTATCAGATATGATGATGCTAGCCATTGGCTTTTGTTTTATTGGGGTTTTTTTTTTTTTTGTAGATAATCCTCATTAAAGACAATTCCTTCCATTTTTATTTTGCCAAGAGTTTTTGTTTTATTTTATTATTATGAAGAGATGTTCAATTTTATCAAAAGATTTTTTAGATCTATTGAGATGATCATAGGATTTTATCCCTTATTTTAATATGAAAACTTACATTGATTGACTTTTTTCTAATATTAAATCAATATTGCATTCCTGGAATAAGTCCCACTTGGTTTCATGATGCATTGCTCATTTTATATATCACTGTATTTGATGTCTAACATTTTGTGTAAGATATTTCAATTTATATACTCAAGATAAATTGATTTGAAATTTAACTTTCACATAATTTTCTCAGAGTTTAATATAAAGTATATGGTAACTTCATAAAACTAGAAGAGATCTGTGAAATTGTTTTTCTTTCTCACTTAAGTATTTGAAAGAATTCACTTACCAAGTCTTCTGGAGGTGGAGTTTCCTTTGTGGCAAGACAATTAATTATGCCTTGTTTCTTTAATATATAAAGAAATATTCAAATTTTCTCTTCTTGCTTGTGTTGATTTTGGTAAATTGTGGTTTTCTAAGAATACATCTAATTTATGTAAATTTTCAAAATTACCATTCACAGTATATTCATAACATATATTTTTTTACCTTTTAATGTCTGTAGGATCTGTTTTCTGATATTGCTCATTTGTGCCTTCTGTCTTTTTTAAAAAAAATTAGTCTTGCTGGGATATATTAATTTTATTATTTTTTTCAAGTAACCAATTTTGGGCTTTGGGGATTTTCGATAATGTTCTCTGGTTTGTATTCATTCAATTTGGATATTATTAATATTATATTTTTCCTTCTACTTTCTATGGGTTTATTAGCTCTTATTCTTATAACTTCTTATGTTGGGAACTAAGTAATTGATTTTCAGTCTTTAATTTTCTAATGTATGCATGACTTCAGCCCATGAGTTCTGACATGTCATAAATTCATTTGGTTAAAATTTATCCTAGTTTTCATTGTGATTACATCTCTGACACATGGATTATTTAGAACTGCATTTGTCAAGTCACAAATGGTTGGGGACTTTCTAGTTATGTTTTGTTATAGAATTCTAGCTTACTTCAGCTGTGGGGTTGCTTATCAAAATCCTATAATACAGGATTTCAATCATTTGAAACGTATTGAGACTTGTTTTATAGCCCAGGATATGGTCAATTTTGATTAATGTTCCATGTCCACTTCCAAAGAAAGTTCTATTTCTCCAGTTCTTTCATAACTGCATTGTTCAAATATTTTGTGCTCTCAGAGAAATTCTGTCTGCTTGATCCATTAGTTAAATACAGGCATATGTTAAATTCTCTCACTATGATAGTGAACGTATCTTTTCCCCTTTTAGTTCTGTCAATTTTTGTTTTATATATATGTATATATATGTGTGTGTATATATGTGTGTGTAATGTATATGAACAAATGCATATGTATTTGGAAGCTATGTGAGCAAGTGCACATAAACTTAGAACTGTTTTATCTCACTGACAAACTGACCATATTAAAATGTGAATTATTTTCCTTCACCTTTAATAATGTTTCTCGACATAAATTTTGATTTCTTTAATGTTAGTATAGCTTTATCAGCTTTCTTTCAGTTAATGTTTACATGGTTTATCTTCTTCTATCCTTTTACTCTCATCCAGTAAGAAGTCCTTATATTTAACGTGTGCTTCTTTAAATCGCATTTTTATTTTTTTTGTTGACATTCAAATTGTTTACTTCTTTCATACTCAATTAAATATTAAATTATATGTGTTACTACTTGTTTCTTCTATTTGTTCAACACTTTTTATATTTCTTTTTCTATCATCTTCTGTATTCTTTAGTGTTAATTAAGCATTTTATTATTACACTTTACCCTCTATTGGACTAATCATTATAAATTCTTTGACTCTCTTTTGGTTGTGTTTTTTTTCCCTAGAGATTACTAACATGCATCTTTGACTTAATATCATAAATTAATGCTTTTATTACTTCATGTACAACTTCAGGAACTTAAAAGTCTTGTTTCCATTTATTTTCCTGCAAGGTTTATGCTAATATGTTCACAGACTTTAATTCTAGTTCTATGTTATAACTCAAAAGACATTACTATTTTTGGTTGCTACAGTCACTATTCATTTAGACTTTCTACCATGTTTATACTTTCTTTATACTTGTTCTAGTTTGCTAATGCTGCCAGAATGCAAAACAACAGAAATGGATTGGCTTTTATAAAAGGGGGTTTATTTGGCTACACAGTTACAGTCTTAAGGCCACAAAGTGTCCAAGGTAACACATCAGCAATCAAGTACCTTCACTGGAGGATGGCCAAAAGTCTGCTTTCAACAGCTGTCTTCAAACTGTCTCTCATCTGCAGCTCCTCTCTCAGTTCCTGTCCATTCTTCAAAGTGTCCCTTTTGGCTGTAGCTCCTCTTCAAAATGTGACTCACAGCTGCACTCAGTTCCCTCTGCCCCTCAGCTCATTTATATGGCTCCACTGATCAAGGTCCACCCTGAATGGGGGGGGGGGGGCATGCCTCCATGGAAATATCTCATCAGAGTTATCACCTACAGTTGGGTGGGGCACATTTCCATGCAAATCTAATCAGCACCAAAATGGCTGCCCCACAAGACTGCATCAAAGAATATGGCTTTTTCTGGGGGACATAATACATTCAAACCGGCACAATACTCCTCATTTCTTTTCCTAAATCTTGATGCTTCCATCTGGGATCATTTCACTTCTATCTGAATAAAATTTGTTAGTATTTTATTGGAGGATTTACTGGGGACAATTTATCTCAGTTTGGTTTAAGTAAAATATATGTATTTCATCTTAGTCTTTGAAAGGTATTTTCACTGTATATAGGATTTCTAGCCTGGCAGTTATCCTCATTCAGCACTTTAATGACATTCTGCTGTCTTCTTGCAGCCATCATTTCTGTTTGGAAGTCAACTGTCACTCTTACTGTTGATGTTTTCAAAATAATTTGTCTGTTTTCCTCCCATGGCAACTAAGATTTTCACTTTGACTATTTTTTTTTTTTCAGCAAATTTCCTAAGATTTGGGTAGCTGGTATGTGTGCATGTACACACTTATTCAACTTAGTTTTCATAGTGCTTCTTGAATCTTCAGCTTGATTTCCTTCCCAGTTTTAAAAAATTCTCAGCTATTATTTCTTCATGTTTCTCTGCCTTTCTGTCTCTTCTTTTGGGGATTCCAATTATACTTAAGTTAGGTATTTAAACAATGTTGTATATGTCTCCTACCATCCTTTTTGTATTCTTCATACTTTTATAACTTTGTGGTTTGGCCTGGAGATTTTTAACTGGCCTCTTTCAGTTTGCCGATTTCTCTCTGAAGCTCTGTTTCATCTGCCATTAAGCCCAGTTATGAAGTTCTTAACTTCAATCATTGTATTTTCAGTTCTAAAATTCCCATTTGATTCTACCTTGTAGATTCTAGTTCTCTGGAAAAATTTTCTACATTATTCCCAGTTACTTTAATGTCCAGATTTGGCAACTCTAATATTTGTATTACAACTGAGTCTGTTTGTATTATCAATTTTATTCTCTTCATTCTGTTTTATGGTATGCCTGGCAAATTTTTGTTGAATGCCAGGCACTGTAAATGAAGAATTGTAGAGATTGTAGAGTATCTGGATGATGTTATATTTGTCCAGAGAGGCTTTATTTTTGCTTCTGATAAGTAAGTAGAATAGAGACACATCACCTTAATCCAGTATGGGATTGAGACCGTCTAAAACTGGATTACAGTCTGTAAGGACTGATTTATATCCACTGTTTTTCTTATATGTAAGGTGAAGGTTTTCAGAGGATCCAATTGAAAGTCTAGGGAGTCTACTATGAACCATATTCCTTGGCAAAAACTGAACTCTAAGTTTTGTTTATCCAGCCAAGTGAGACTGTGAAAAACTCTGTTCAGCTTCCAGCCTCTGAGCTACCACTTGCTTCTCAGCTTCTCTTTTTCTCTGCCTTGTACCACATAAGCACATGGAAATATCCCAAGGTGAAGGAATCTTAAATTTTGGATCATTCACTGGAATCTTGACTCCTTAATATCTTGGCTGCCTCCACAGTTCTCTAAGGCCTTAAAACAGATTTTGTTTTGTCTATTAGTTAGCTTTTCTACTTGTTCCCAGTAGGAAGCCTGGTAAATTAGCCTGAAGCAAAAATCACGTAATTTATTATTGATTGAAAAAAAAAATGAGATGTTTATTTTATAATACAAAAGTGCATATCACATTTCCTTGAATCTAAGATCTCATAAATCTTTAAATCATTATTTATGTAGCAATGAAAAACTAAACTGACAAAAACTTTTTAGCACTTAGAATTTTATTTTGTACTTACTGAAATTTTAATGTTAAAATATTTATACATAGAAGTGATGAAATGGTGAACAGTTGTGATCAGTTTCATACAAGGGCTGTCAATGTCAACTAAATTATACCTGGTTTCAGGCCAAGAGAAACTGTAAGATGTCACGGAGTTTAAGGGACATTCTTATTTCAGAGATATGAAAGTATGATAAATAGAGCTCATAGCCAATTAAATACAGTATAGCCACATAAAGAGAAGACTGAAAGAAAATACACCAAAATATGAGCAATTTTTGTATCTATCTGGTGGGATTTCTTAAGCCTATTTTTCAAAAGTTTCCCATTATTCATAATGATCATTTATTATTTTTAATTAGAATAATGTATTATGTAAACAAAACATCCTTCCATCTCTTGCTCATTCCAAATATCTATCAGTATTTTCGAATGTCTTTTTGGTGACCACTTTTAAAAAACTGAATTTAAGGCAGACTAGATAAAAAGAGAGAAATGCTGCACGTGAAAGCTCTCTTTTTTGGTTCTCCTCTGACTTCTCAGGCCCCTCCCTTACACTCTCCTTGGTGACTCTTCCTTGTTGCCGCCCCCTCTAAATGATGGGGTGCCCATGGCTTATCCTCTGACCACCTCTTATATACTAATCCCTTGGTTATCTCATCCACTCTCTAATCTTTAAATTCTAGACTGGACATTTTCCTTGAACTATACTCACACATCCACCTTCCTTCTCAGCACTTTGTGTTACAGATCTAACAGGCATTACAACTTTGAAAGCCCCCTCTAAAATCTCTCCTTGCATAATCACCCCCTCTTAGAAAATGCAACTTCATCTACCCAGAAACCCATAACAAAAACCTTGGAGTCCTGTTACTTGTCTTTTTCTCAAACTGCAAGTTCTTGCTCATCCCAAAAAACATATCCAGAATCTAAACTCTTCTCTCTGTCTCCACTTCTGTGTCAGGGTCCCAGTAGAAAACAGTAGGTCCACAGCAAGTGGTAGTTGAGGAAAGTTTAAAAACAGGAATATTTTAAAGGCTGTAGGCATCCTTAAAGAGGCACACTGACCTAGCAAGAGTCAAAGCATTACAGCCATCTCTTGCAACGACACAAGGACAACCGTAGCTATAGCTGAAGGAGGGGCTTCTCCAAAAGACCTGTGGTCCTCAGTAAAGAAATACAGTCTCTGCCAACCCGTGCCCTCTCCCCCAATCTTAGATTTTCTGCTATTGCCACTGCCTCCTTATCAGCAAACACAAGTGGAAGCCAGAGAGCAAGGAAGCGAGTTGATGTGGTTTATAAATATTCACATCCCAGGACACAGAGGAGGAGAAGGGTGAAGAGTAGATCTGGAGTGTTAACGGTGCAACTACCTGAACCAAACCACCAAATAATCACCTTGACTATCAGTGCCACAGTCCCCTAAGAACTCTCCTTGCTTCTATCCTTGTCCCCTTATAGTATATTATATAATATATAGTATTTGTGGATAAACATAGCAGGCAGAATAACTCTGTTAAAACATAAAACAGTCCATCTCTCCTATGTGGGAAGCCTTTGAATGCCTTGCCACCCACTTAGATCAAACTCCAAAGCCCGTATGGTAAAGCCCCTCCTTCAGCAACGACTAACACCCTACGGGAACTAGCTCCTTTGCCTCCCGGCCCTTAGTCCTGATCCTCCAACACAACCACCAGGCTTCTGTCCTAGAGTCTCTGAACTCACGACCCAGAACGTTCTTCTGTCAATATCTGCCTTGCTCTCACACTTCCTCCGGTCTCCACTCAAATGCCACCTCAACAGGGAGGTCTTCCCAATCTCTGTGTATAACGAGCCAACTCCCTCTTTGTGGATCCCTCATCTCCCACACTGCTCCACAGTCTCCTTTTTCCTTATTCACATCACACTAACATATGATAGAATTTTCTTTTTATACAGTTTATTTTACACATACATACCCACACACACATATACCCCCTTCTACAAAGATGATACTCAAGAAGCATTAACTGAATAAATAAGGTCTCCTCTCCTCTTTATATTGGCTTTCTTTCATGACATATATTTATATAGAGGTTATATAAATTATATCAATAATATATATGTGGGTAAATATATTTACCTGTTCATATCCTCTTCCCTACCCGCCTTGATGGCAGCTACATGAGGGCAAGGACTTGGACAATGCTGTTTGTTCCCTGCTCTATCTCCTTTACAGTACATGTGAGTGTGTCTGTGTTCAATTCGGCAGGCTATTGAGCAGCTGGTATGTGGCTAGTGTGATGGAAGAAAGGGCTTTTAAACTTTATTTAATTTTAATTAATTTAAACTTAGATATCCACATGTGGCAAGTGGCAACCAAACTGGGCAGCACCTCTCTAGTCAGAGGGATGTAAGCAACACAGTGTAGATAATTTCCCGGGTATGCTTCGAGGGCTCAGCTGTGCCCTGCTCCTTCCCTTCCTTCCTTCCTGCCCCTAGAAAGCAGCCAGGGTGGCTGACACCGGAGTGGACACCTGGGGCCTGGAAGAGGAAGCCGCATGTGGAGGACAGAAGAGCCACACGATGCAGGGGGCTGGGCTCCAGTGGACACAGCACTGTCAGGTTAGCAGGGGGAAGCGAAGTCCTATTTTGCTCAGCCACCATTATTCTGCAGTTCATGTCATTCACATCTGAGCTTATCCTGACCTTTATACAGTCACAGTCTCCTCGATTCTAGGTTCCAGCAATGTGATTATTCACCTGTAGTGCAGCACGTGGGAGCTTGTTAGAAATGCAAATTCTCAGGCCCCACCCCGGGCCTACTGAACCAGACCTCAGGGGGTGGCATCTGGTAATCTATGCTTTAACAAGCCCCCAAGGGATTCTTATATACCCTCAACTTTTGCAATCTCCATCAAATGTGCCTCTTCTATGCAGAGTAGTATGTAAACATGCATACACAGCTGCATACATATATAAAATTTCATTTGCAGAATATTTTGTTGTTTAAATGTAAGTTCCTTCTCCCCCAAAAAATTCCTAAATAAGAAAATTGCAAGATTGCTTGAAATAACATTCATGGAAGAGCTTTACGCTTTTTAGGGTGAAGGAGGAAGGATAAATCTAATGCAGGTTTAAGCCAGGCATACAGACAATCCGATTAGCAGGTGTGGCTTTCTCCTCACCCCCTTCCTGTTTCACTGGAGCGTTTTGCTTATAAGTCCCATGGCTGCACTCACGCTGTCACCAGATAAGTGTTAGGTGAGAGTCCCACAGCATTTGGAGTGAAGAAGTAAACCCAGACTAGACCTCTTCCCTCAGGGGGTGCAGTGGGTCTCCACTCTTAGCCTGCATCAGAATCACCTGGAGGGCTCACGTGGCTGGACCTGCTAAAGAGCTTGGGGAGGCACCCAAGAACTTGCATCCTAACAAGTGATGCTGATGCAGCTAGTCCCAAAACCACACTGGGAGAAACGCTGCCCTACTGCATCCCACACCTGGCACCTCACCTCCAAACCGGAAAGGGGAAGGCCAAAAGCACCAGTCGCTTTACAGATGGTCCAGGGGTGGCACGGGGCCCCAGGGTTATAATGTAGGGAGAGTCTGTGCTTCCAGAGTTTCCTGATTCTGGTTTTATGGGAGCTACTTTACAACTCTGTAGGTAACTGGTCATAATTCTCAATCATTCTATTCTATGAACATGCAAATCAGTTCTATTCCGGGGAGGGACTATCCTTCAGGCCTCCTTGGAAAAGTCAGTTTTGAGTCCATTTGCACATCCATTTCAGCACTGCTTTAGTCCATGTGAATTTGTACAGCTTAGAGTGCTCCTTCAAACCAGTTATAACATCCGCCTGGTGTCCTCATTTAATGAATGAGTTAAAGTTTTAACAAGTGTTCACAATATATCTGTATGAGGATCAGGGTTTTACTTTGTGAAAATTACCTTTTAATGGGGAAGAGGGAAAGAAGCCGGTTGCATTTGATTGATTCCATGCCTGCAAGGATACAAAATTGTGAGCCTCACGCAACTTACAAGTACCAGGCACAGGTGACCTCGTTAAACTGCCTTCCCTAAATCCTGACCAAGGCCCCCTTACGGCCCAACCCAGTGTCCAAACTGAGAGAGGACCTGGAAGCATGTTAACTGTAGGAAGCCACAGGTGACAACCTAAATAAAAGTGGAAACCCCTCTGGAGAAATGCACTAATATGTTTCCAGGCAGAAAACCAATGGCAGTTACTTCTCACATTTTGATAACCATGGCCCCAGAGGTAAGAGTTACTAATTTCAGAAAGGAAAACATGGCAAGTTAACCCAGACAGAAGCAGCTTCTGGAATGATTTCAGGAATCACTTCTCTTCTGGAAAGAGATTTGCAGGCTACATGTGGTTTGAATGTAATATTTAAAACACAAAACTTGGACTGAAAATGACACAGCTAGGAAAATGGCCCATCTCTGGCATCACAGGGAGTACCCAATGATAAACAGGATGCTCTGAAGCAGATGCTCCAACTTGGTTGCCTTAAAGTTCAATGAGGTTCTGGTTGCCAAGCAAGGTATAAAAGGGGCTTCAGAAGTCCAGTGTGTCAGGCCCCAGAAAAAGAGTCTACCATATAGAAGGAATGTCTGATCCACGGGCCCTGCTGCTTATCTCATAAATACCAGGTGTGCCATAAACTAAGGGTTGAAGGCTGTTTTAGGAATCCCAGTCACAGTGGCACCTAGACTCCAGGGGACAGACAAGGCAAGATCAGATATCCCCATAAAGATGAATGACCGCAAACAAGCCAAAAGGCCTGCTTCCTCCACATAGATAATACAGTGCACATCAAAGAAGAGTAGTGTGTTAAAACCCTAGTAACCAGTCAGCAGAAACTGATAAGCACTCACCCAATCGAGGCCCAGAACACACTCAGCGGGACCTTCCCCCCCCAATATCCAACGTGCGTTTTTCCTTTAAAAAATGCTGCTCTCAGATAGAGGGCCGGAGCCATTTTTCCTTTCTTTCTTTTCTGATGGCTCCCACCTGCTTTCTTCCTCTAATAAACCTTAAATTCTCTACTTAAACCATGACTCGCTGCGTTTGTGTGGATTCTTGAACGGCTCTGAACCTAACATGGTGAACAAGCAGCAATACCTGTGATGGTAACTGTGACTCCGTGAACAGGTCGTAGAATTAGAGCATACATGTCTGGGAACCTTTGCTGAGCTACAGGGTACATCAAACTTAGCTCAGAAATTGGAAATACCCAAACGAGTCCTCATATAACTGTCCAAATTTCCGAAAGGGGGTGTGGCAAGTAGAATAAAGCCTCCTACCCCCACAAGGCGTCCAGGTCCTAATCCCCACAACCTGTGAACTGGTTAAAAGGGGTTCTGCAGGTCTGCCTAAGTTAAGGATCTGGAGATGGGGAGAGTATCCAGATTATCCAGGTGGGCCCAATGTAATCACAGGGTCCTTAAAAGTGGAAGGGGGGTGGGGCAGAAGAAGAAACCGGAGTGAGGGAAAGGGGGAGGATTCAGTGCAACTTGGCTGGCTGTGAAGATGGAGGAAGAGGCCAGGAGCCAAGCCACCCAGGCAGCTTCTAGAAGATGGACGAGGCAAGGAATGAACCCCTCCTGGAGCTGCCAGAGAGCAGTGCAGCCCTGACCACACCTTTTAGCCCCGAGACCCGAGCCCTCTGCCTGATCTACAGAACAGTAGGGTATTAAACTCGCATTGTTTTAAGCCACTAGGTCTGAAGCAATTAGTTAGAACAGCAAGAGGAAACTAACAGAGTGGAAAGAATAAATTCATAGGAACCAGTCTGCATGGTGGTTATGGCTTGTTGTTCAGGGACTCTCAGCTGTCTGGGGGAGGGGAGAGGTTCCCTGAAGGATACGGTGGAACTGGTGGACACCCAGCAAAAGCAGTACTTACAGCTAAACCATGCTACTGTGAGGTTTTGTTCCCAATGTTAAGTAGAATCTCAACTATCCAATTGTTCTTTTTTTTTTTCCTGACATAGTTTTGTACTTTTGGTTTCCTTGGAAATCGGCTCACGTATAAAGGTATTTAACAGGACAAGTCAGGAAGAGGAGGAGGAAAACATATTTACTGAGTGTTGCCAAATGTCAGGCATTTTACATTTATTATAGTATTCACTGCTCATAACAGTCTTAGGGTAAGTATTTTTTTATCCTCACTTTTTCAGATAAGAAAATTAAGAATGAGAGCATTTAAGTCCCTTGGCCCACTGAGATAGGAAATGGCCAAACCTGGAACGGAAGTGCTCTTTTTCTGGCCCCAGGTGATCTTAACCTCTAGAATACTCTTTTTATAGTAAAATGGAAACTGATTTATTATTAAAGTGCTTATTGTGGTCTTAGAAAGCAGAAGTAATTTCCTTATTATATATCTCTGGGGGTAAATATGAGTTATAGTAACCACCCCTATCCTGCAACACACAGTTATATTTTCCTCTTCATTTATGAGCTTTTAATAAAACTAGGAGAAAGTGGGCAATAATTAACTCACTTTTTTACCAACACTATAAGGCTAAAATTGAAAATGAAAATTGGGCAGTGAAGTGGGTGATTAAGAAAACACGCAAAGTCAGGCTGCCTGAGCTTATTATGCAGAACGACTATCTGCTAGCTTTGTCATTTGGGGGCAAATAATTTACTTTCTTATCCTCAGTTTCTTCATCTATAAAATGGGGATACTAACAGAAGCTTCCTCAAATGGTTTCAAGAACTCTATGAGTTACTCCATGTCTGTGCTCAATACGTATTAGCTAGCATATTATTTCTATTAACATTTTCAGAAATGGCAGTTCAGATTTCCTTACGAAAAACCCACCAAAACCTGCCTGCATATTCAGAGAGGTTAAACAGAGAGGTTAAAACTGTTAGGTCAAGTTCAGTTCACAAATTGAAAAATACATTTCCTAGACTGGAAACACGTTTTAGAGTCTAACTATAACAAAAGAGTATTAATGTTCAGTGCAATAACAAAATCATTTATTTTTCAGTAGATCCCTTCTATGAAGTTCTTAGTCCAGCAAGCAACAGTGCAAGGGAAACCTTAATTGTTTATTCTTCCCATTAGACATTTATTCGCCTAGGATCCTTTTAGAAGAGCCTTAAGAAATATACAGTTGTTTCTCATATGGAAAGCACTTAAGTTCTGAATTCTGTAAACAGCAAGCAGCTGAGTCACTATGAAAACTGAAAAATAATTTCAGTAAATTATTCTACCAGAAAGGGTCTATTTATGGCCCTGAGTTCTGAAGTGGAGTATTTGCTTAAAGCAGTAGCCACTGTCCCCCCTTAAACTTCTGATGAAATATTATGCCTCTCTGTGAGAAGTTTATTTCACCCTGACAAAGGAAATATCTGGTTCTAAGTTTATGTGGGTCTCTTTTAAATAGGGCTTTTATGGCCAGCTGGTTTGTTTCCTGCCTTTCTCAGAGTTAATGGCTGGAATTTGCCATTCAAATTTTATAACCAGTGGTGTGAATGCCTTTTCCCAGCAAGAAAAGGAGTCTCAGTGGGCCATTAAATATCCACAATCAAGAATATGTTCTAATACAACTGAGGTTCTGAAGTCAAGGGAATGGGTCCACAGTTAGACATCTGACGCCTTGTTTTTTAAAGAGATGATTATAGTTAAAATGTATATGTGACCGATGTTAGGCTAATTATGACAGTATTCCAAATTAAAAGGACATATTTTAGTGACTCAGCAATGGTCCTAGTAAGTCACCCATTAACCATAAAAAGCATTGTTCTTAAACTGAGTCCTCAGCCAAGAAGCTCGTCTGGAGGCAGAAAATTCACACCCTGATTGTTGACAATGTGCTGCCAGGTACATTCCTGAATACTCAACACTTAAAGGTACCTAAGTATTCCACAACCTGCCTGATGTTGCTTGATTGGAACAAATTCTTCAATGAGTACCAGGAAAAGTGAGTGATGCCTACAATTTGGCAAAGTCTTTAAAGGACAAATGCTTCTGACTCTACTACTTTCAAAGGGGGTCGGTTGATGCTTTTGCGGAAGGTGCGATTCCAGAGCTATCTTCGCTTGTTCTGAAATGATCAGCACAATGTCAGGGTCCCTGTGTTTCCAGAAAAGGGATTCAGGAACATCTTAGGTGACAGACCTCCATTCAAGACCTCGTCCCTCCCGAGTCTCTGCCAACCATGAGTAGAGAGAATCTGCTTAAGAACCCCGACACGCCTCCCCACTTCTGCGCAGCGGCTTCACATGGGAATCCAATTCACCTCCCAGGCCAAACCGGGTGCACCCAGCAGAGGCAAGGCAGGGGGCTCAGTGAACGGAGACAGGAGGATGGCAGACACCATGGTTCCTGCCCACAGGAGGTGACCGATGGGCGCCGACCTCGAGAGGCAGGAATAGCCACAGCGGAAGGCAGAGACGGGATGAGGCCTGTTGGAAGAGCTCACCTCTGCGTGCAGAGGGAATGTCAGGTACCAGAAGGTCCTCCCAAAAGGGACATTTAAGCTGGATCCTGACAGTTGGTAAGAACTATTGACAGGTATGGGGAGGGTGTTTTAAAGTGTGACACGTGCAAAAGATGGGAATTCTGGAAACATGGGGACAGTCAGGGGATGCGGGACTTTTTTTTCATCCTTCTTGCACCATTCCAAAGGTCCACACTAGTGTTTCCAGGAGCCCCGCTGGAAGCTGAGGGTGAGACTCCTCTGCTGCCCCTCTTCCTGCCAAGTTGGCTCTGTCAGGTCTGCACACAGGACTGCTCTGTCCACAAAAGAACCCTACCCAGGCAGGCGTATATGCTTAGTGCCTGGCACTGAATGTGATATAAAATGAAGTGGGGTGAATGCTTTTATTTTGCCTTTCCCTCGGTGCCCAGAAATTTCCACGGCACTTGATAAAAATGAGAACATAATTATGTGCTGCCCAGATTGGGGAGGGGTCACCAATGGTATCAGGTGCTTGAATCTAGCTACTGAGGTTTAGTAGGCAGTGGGGATGTGCTTGGAGATGCACACTTTCGTCAAGCCTTTTCTCCCCTCTGCCTTCCCGTCCATCTGCTGAGAACTCAGGGGCCCAGGGTTGCAGCAGGGAAGCACTGATGACAGATTACTGTGGGTACATCTGGCCTGTGTGGACGCTCAAGACACAGCCCTGCTGCAGATTGGCCTCACCATTAGTCAATGCACCCCAGTAGACAGTGCATGGCTAAGAACACTCCACTAGCAAGAACCTTCCATCGGGCTATCCAGTGTCCTGTACACCAGCCAGCCATCCTTCTTATGCAGGAAGTATAAAACTTATTCAGACTTGGGTCTCCAGGCAATCCAAGGTTTTTAATTTAATACAACTTAATTGCTTATAGAAGTCCCCATTCTGCTGTGCAGTATAAACTTAATTTTGGCTAATTTGCAGCTCTTCACCACAACTTTATCCAATTTTGCATTCATTATGTATATGCAGGTGGTAGAGTTTCCAGGAGCCTAAATGACAATCTATTTAGATCCCACGCTACTCCCCGTATGTTTACAATCAGATCAATTTCTCCCTCCCCCATATCAATAACCCACTAGTTTCCTAATTCCTCCTTTCCAATTAGAAATGATGGGATCCCTAAAGAGCACAGGGCAACTGAAGATGCCTGTCAGAATCCAACACGTCAGGCAGAGAGCCACCGGCTCATGGTTGGAGCATCTGGTGACAGTCAAAATGCTGATGGCTTGTCACTCTGCCCACAGCTGCTGGTGACATGTTCACCTAAGACCTCCTCCAAGAACCTGTCACATCAACTCTAAGACTCACATGTTCAGTTTTATTTTTTTCCTATAAAAGGCTCTGCCATTCTATCCCCACCACAGGGATACTAGGATTTGGGAAGGCAAAGACACACAAATATCTCATTGGCCATAGAAGAAATGCTTCGCCCTTTATTTCTGGATCTGGATTTACTGCACCAGAACACACACCTGACTGCTTCTTCTAGTTGTATGTGTGTAACTGGCTCAGGTCTACTGGTCTTCCTTGATGTCAAAGGCTGCGGGTCAGCGAGGGGTGGGGTGGGGTGGGGGTGTCTCTGTGGCTCTGACAGGTGGGCTGTCGGGTAACTAGGGTGCCAGCAGCAAACCTCTTGGTTTTCACAGAGCTTAGCTATTTCTAATTGTCCTCTGCACCAGGTACTCAAAGATGAGTTTAGGTGGAACCACATTTAATAGAATGGAATTGTCATGAAAAAATTCTCTTTTCAATCATTGTGTTTATCAAGGGGAACGTCACAGCTCAGTGCTAACTCCTCTTCAGCACTTCCCTAACATTGATGGTCTCCCATTTTATTCAAGTGGAAAAGCGCAGCGTTTGCCCTGGACAGCAGAATCCAGCTGTTCAGTGATGCTCTGCAACCACACGTCTGTTTCTAGTGACAGTGCTGGTCATTCTCCGCTCACCCCCCTGGACGCTCTCTCTGCTCTGCTTGCTCCACTGAGGCCCCAGGAAGCATCAGCCAGGTCTCCTGCACTCTGGCTTCTGGTTAGGTGTAGCCAAAGACCAGAGCCAGGCAGCCACTGCAGGACTGGAGGAGAAAGGGGCCAGGACTCCTCTCCCACTCCTGAGGCTCTGGCCATGGCTCCCTCCTCGTCTCTGCCTCGGGCCATGGCGATGGGGACAGCCTCTCATGGGGGCTGGTCTCTAGGTGCCTCATGGCCCTTTTCTCTCCCCTTAACCCTGTTCACATCTCTCCAAGTAGTCTCTTCTCTAAGGCACTGTCACTTAAGCCATCTGTGGTTAATTCTATTCATGCTAGGACCCTGTAAAATAGTTATCTATTCATCACAGGGTGGGCAGAGACACCAAATACCGGTTAATTTACCTTTCTGTGGTGTGTAAGGCAAGGTGCCAAGCCCTGAACCCCAGAACCGTGACTGTTACCTTACACTGTAAAAGTAACTGTGAAGATGTGATTAAATTAAGGATTTTAGGATGGAGGGATGATCCTGGATTATCTGGCTGGGCCCAACCTAATCACAAGGGTCCTTAAAAGAAGGAAGCGGCAGGTCAGAATCAGGAGATGCGATGACAGAAGCAGGGAGATTTGAAGAGGGTACACATCAGGCTCTGAAGATGGAGGAAGGGAACATGAGCCTTGGAATGTGGGCGGCTTATGGAAGGTGGAAAAGGTAAGAAGCAGGTTCTCTCCCGGAGCCTCCAGCCCTGCTGACACCTTGACTTTAGCCCAGTGAAATTGATTTTGGATTTCTGGCCTCTAGAATTATAAGATAAAACTTAGTTTTGTTGTAAAGCACTAAGCTTGGATTAATTTGTTACAGTGGCAATAAGAAACTAATGCACTGAGACACAAAGGAAGTGGCTGGGTAGATGCTGCAGGAAGTGTTTTCCAGACGGAGAAAGGGAGAACAGCAGGAGCAAAGGCCCTGAGGCAGGAGCAGCCCCACCTAAGAAGGCCAGTGTGGCTGGAGGGGGGGGGACGAGGTCAGGAGGTAGCCCTGGGCCAGGCCCTGGGAGGCAGTGGACCATGGCAAAGACTAGATGTCATCTGAAGTGTCATAAGCAGCTGTGGGGGGCCTAGAGCCAGGGAGTGAAGCCACTGCATTTCCGATTTGAAAGGCTCTCTCAATGCTGGGTGGAGGACGGGAGGTAGAGGGCAAGGGGACGCAGGGAGCCCCCGAGGAGGCTTTCACTGCGAATGCAAAGGAGAGCTGCAGGTGGCCTGGGTCAGTGCAGAGCCACAGAGCTGATCAGCAGGTCTGGGAAACCCTGTCTTAGCTGACACGTTGCCTAAGAGCAGGAATTCTGTTCCCAGCTCTGACCGGGACTGGCGGGATCCCCAAGTCTGTGAAAACTCAGAGCAGCTCAGACCGGGCCACACATTGAAGTCCCCGTGCCAGCATCTCCCCTCACCCTACCCCAGTGCAGGTTGATTTCGAATGGGTGTGGCCTAGGCATCAGCATTTTACAAAATTCCCCAGGTGATTTGAACGCACATCTAGGGTTGACAGCCCCGAAGCTGAGATCATCTCTGCGGTTCCTTTCTTGGTTATCTGGTGACAGTATGAGTTTCCCTACTTTGGCGACTTGAATTCCAAGAGTGTTTTGAAATAACGAACCAAAGGGGAGGTGTCTCAGATCACAGACAGACGGAGATGGGACGTGCCGCCTCCCCATGCCTCCTGACTGCCTACATCACTAAGATCTGGACATCCAGGAGGCGGTCTTTTCTCGGAAGTGACTTACAATCAAATTAAATTAATGATCCAAACGTGGAATGTAAGTGGGTGGATTAACAGGTCTCACTGGAAGACAGATTTGCAACTGCAATCTTAAAAGCCTCACATATATTCTTAACTGATGTTTTTTAAAAGTAAAGTTTACAGAGCAAAAGCCAAGAGAGCCTTATCAGTGCAGCAGACAGCACAGCTAGCCCTGCTTACATTTGTGCAATCTCCCTCCCCTCCCAGTAACACGCCCCCCACCCCCCACCCCGTCCTTTTCCATCAAGAAATCATATTCTTCTCTGCTTACAGTTTCCAGCTTATCATCATTTCTCTACCAGGTCTATAACACTGTCTCTATTTCTGCATCTCTTTTGTATAGCAAGTTGAAAAGAAGAAAAGAAAAAAGAAAAAGAAGAGAAAAAAGAAAAGAAAAGAAAAAAAAGAAGATAGAATGGGAAATCCAGAGAGGGGCCGCCCATTGAAAGTACTGGGTGGGGGAGGAAAAGGGGTCTCCCCAAAGTCTCCCACTTCATTCCATCATAAAGGATGAAAACAGACACTGAGTATAAAGAATACAATATGGTAAAAACCCCAGGAGGAAAACCCATCAGTACAGATGACTCGCTAACACCAGGGCAGAAATAAAGTCAACTGTGTTTTCACTAAAGCATTATTAAAGACAGAAATCGCCATCTAATAATACTTTTCTTGCTTCCCAAACCCTTTGCCAACAAATTTTGTTTCTGAGTGAGAACAGCCTACTTTTTAATATGCAGTTATAATTCATGTGCAGTCCACTCCATTTTTGCCTGGAAATTCATTCTTCCAGAGGAATCAGCCAGTTTGTCTTAGGAGAACCCAGGAAGTCTGACCTCACCCAGAGAGGAGCCAGGAACTGGGGTATCTGAACAAAACCACCCCGTCCAGAAGCCTTGATCCTCCTTTGGAATTTCAGAGGCCCACAAAGCAATGGCCCTTTTAATTTTTGGAGTCAATTTTGTTTCCCTGCATTCAGGTTCTGGCCATGTGGAAGTAAAAAAGAGGCAGTTTCAAATCCTTCTTTGTTTTAAATTCAAATTATTGTATTCTAAGGTTGTCTTCACCTGACAGAAGGGCTTCTGGAACTGTAAAGGAGGAATAGGGGGACTGGTTCCTGACTGCGCCAGAAGCAAACGGCCATTTCCCTAAACCTGGTGCTCTGGTGCTCGAGGGGAGCCCAGCAAGACCATGGCAGAATGTCACACCTCCAGGCTTTGTGCCACTCCCCTTCTTAAAACTCGGCTCCCGACCCACAGCACACCTTGTAAGCTAAAGACCTATGAGCTGAATCTGGCATCAAAGCTTATTTCATTTGACTTTGCATGTTGTTTTTTTTTAAACTCCTAATTAGGCTTTAATGCCAACATTTATAAAACAGAAGATTTCACCTGAGAATCTTAATTTTAGGTTTCTCTTTTTCAAATGACAAGATTGGACAAATCTATGAATCCATCACTACACACCAATCAACAGAACTGCACCGCTCAGATGGGACATGAACCCACCAGTTAGCCACAGTCCCCACCCAGCCATTATGCCTCATTTGCACCATCTGCCTTACCCCTATAGGCATTTGAGTTTCTACTCCATGGACCATAGGATGATTCAAAACCCCTTATCCCTGCATGGTATCATCCCTACTCCACTGTCCTATCATGACTGACAGTCTAGTCCAGGGCTTCTCAGGGTTCCATCCCTAGCCTCTACCCCCCTAGATGCCAGTAACACAATCAAAAGTGTCTCCAGATATTGCAAAAAGTCAGTTGGGAAGCAAAATCACCCCTGCCTGAAAACCACATGTCTAGCCATATTGAAATACCTTCACTTCTTTAAAAACATTGCATGGTCTTCAGCTCTGAGTCTTTGAAGATTGCCTACATCTGCCTGAAAAACTCCTACTCATACTTCAAAATCCAACTTACAAATTTCCTCCTCTTGGATGATTATCTTTCTACTTAACAAAAGTATTTGTTTCTTTGGCCATGACTACAGCTATGACCTGGAGTGGTGTTATGCTTTACAAGGACATTAGATTGCACAGTGAAAGTGCTATATAGCCAAAAGTAACATTCAAATTCAATTAAACAGTTCTACATCACCAGAGCTCAAGCCCATGGAAGGACAGAAGCCAAAAATACCATCTTTTATTTCTCCTGGTTGCTCAGCTATGCCCTTCTTTCCTTGAGGGAGATGGGGCCTAAAGTCTAGTTTGAACAGGGAGAGTGGCTGCAGAATATGTACAGCTCTTTTTTTTACATACTTAGTTTTAATGATCTATGCCATGACTCTAAGACACTTTCACCATACTCCACCCTTGTAATTACACATGCACCAATCTCCCAGTCCAGGTATAAGCTCTTTGAGAAAAGAGGCCATGCATTAGCTGTTTTAGAACTTGGCTACTCAGCCCTTAGGAGAAAGTTTATAAATCACTTCATATGGCCTCAATCACACTTCTGCTTCTTGCTCATTCATTCATTCATTCATTCATTCACTGAGCACACAAGTGATTCAATGCCAGGCGCAGCAGTAAGGGGAACAGACTAGTCTACTGCCCTCTTGAAACGTACAGTCAGGCAGGGGATGGCGGGAAGGAGGGGGACACACAATAAAAGTCAAACTCTCAGGAGTTAAAAAGTGCCATGACAAATAATTAAGCCAGTATGGGTAGATGGAAGGGTGTTTGAAGAGAGTGGGGGGCACTGATTTACACAATGTGGCTAAGCATGGTCCTCCAGAGGATGTGGCATTTGAGGAGGGGCCTGAGTGAAGGGAAGCAGGGGCCTTGGGTACAACTGGGGAAGGGCCTGCCAGGTGGAGGGGGCAGTCAGTGTGAGGACCCTGCAACAGCAAGGAGGCCAGGGGGTAAGGGCAAGTGTGGCAGGAGATGAGCATGTCGGTGAAGGCGCTGGAGCCATCATAAGGAACTCGGTTATTATTCCCAATGAGACTTGAAGCCACTGGAGGTTTCTGAGCACAGGCGCTGGTGGTGTTTTTAAAGCACATCCACATGGTTTGTTGACACACCTCCCATCAAAAGGTGGACTATGTTCCTCTCCCTTTGAACACAGGCCCACCCAGAGGCCATGAGGAGAGAGGCCACAAAGGGTGTCCTGGTCAATGCCCCAGATGTGCCCCAACTTCCAGGTATGTCAGCAAAGGTGCCCCAACCCCCCAGCCACAGCTGACACTGAATGGAGCGGAGACAAGCTGTCCCCATCAAGCCCTGCCCACCTTACAGATTCATGAGTCAAATAAACTTTGTTGTTCTTCTTTCATCCACCTTCTTGGGGCATGGTTTGCCCTGCAGCATTAGATAACCAGAACAGAGTGATGTGATCTGACTTAGGTTTTAAAATGGTTGCTCTAGCTTCTCCACGGAGACTAGGTGGGGGTGGGAAAGCACGGGTGAGGGAGGAGGACCTGCCAGGAGGCTACTGCAGCAATACAGGCCAGGGGCGACGTGGCTGGGGCTAGGGCAGTGGTGTGCAGGTGGTGGGAACTGGTCAGAGGTGCTCAAAGACAGAGCCAGCAGGACGTGCTGACAGTTAGATGTAGACTGGAAGACACACTCTGCAGCCTACACAGCCAACTGGTCTTTCTGATTTTTACCCTGCACTAGCACAATGGAAGAGTTAGAAAACAGAGTGGGACGCTTTCTTGTTTTGTTCTTAGGAGCAGCTGGCAATCCACTGTCAGAGATAATGTCTTCACACAGGGTGGCAAGAAGAACGCTTGTCAGCCATGGCTGTCAAAGGACAGTAATGACCAACAAGGTAAGACTCCAAGCCAGATCCCCTTAAAGAATAAAAAACTATGATACTCAATTACCCTTTATTAGCCTTGTGGCCCGTTCATCCATGCTGCCCTTGGACTTGACCCAATTAAAAATGCAAGCCATTGTGGATAAAGAGAATTTATTTACAAAAGCCATAAATAAAAGTTTAAAATAACCTACACCCATTGTGTTTCATGTTCCAGCCACTTAAAATGGCCTTCAGCTCCTATAGCCTAGGAATCAAGTCAAATTCCACCTCCTCAGTGAAGCTTTTCTCTGGCCGCCCCATCTGTGACCCCACTTTCCTCCAAACTTCTATAGTAATTATTATCTGTTCAGTTCGTTGAACAATTATCCACTGAGTTCCACGTGTCATCCCTTCTATTATTGCAGAGCTGCTATTTAGATAATTGTTACCGAATAACATGATACATCATCAAATTCATAACCCTATAAACTCACATGAAAATCAAGTTTGCCCAAACTGAAAACTTAGTTGGACACACTCATTACATACAAAGAAAAAAATTTGTGTACATTAACAAAGAATGTAAACTATTTTAACTTAGAATTTAATCCCCAGAAGATTCTCCATTCACATCCCTCCTCCCCCACGCTCCATTTGCTTAATGCAAAAACAAAAGGAGAGGACTAAAGAGAAGGTCTTGGAAAATCTGGTTTCTTTCTTCCCAGGATGGTAATCTTATACCGAAGACATCACTCAAATTTCTGAATCTGAACAACTATTCTATTTCTCAGTGTCCATAGAGTACCAAGATCAAGAAAGAATCAAATAACAAAGGAAGCACACATACAAAAGTTAGTGACTAATCATCAAGAAAAAACGTGTCAAGAATCAACATTATTTCCATAGTTCCTAAGAGATTAGATGCAAGAGTAAATCTGAATCACCCATTTTATAATATGACAACACAAAAATTAAAAATTAAAGGCTAGCAGGATTTGAAGATTAAGCTTAAGCATTCAAAATATAACTTGGAAAAAATACTCAGCATTCACAGCAATAGTCTGGACACCACTTAATTGCAGAGCAACAAGAAACTGATTAATAAAACTGTTGCATTCCCACCCATGGTCTTTGTTACATTTTGCGTTATTGCCAATTTAATTGCTGATGAACAGAACACTGAAAGGGCAGACTCTATCCTGCTCACTATTTATTCTCAGTATCTAGCACAATGCCTAGCATTTAGAAAGCCCTAACCTAATATGTAATTCTTCAATAATGCATGATAGTTACATAAATTAGACAGCCAATAAAATGGTACATTAGGGGAAAAGCATGTATGGAATGGAAATATTTTTGTTATACATATATGTGCAAATATACAATGATACTGCAGTTTTTGAAACAAAAATACATCACTCCTGTATGTCTATGCAAGTAAAAATGGCTGGAAGAACAAATAAGTAACAAAACAGAAACTTAGACAAAAGACTTACAGCAGGGAAAACCACCCGGGTGAAGCTCCTAGACATAATGTACAGAGAAAGAAGTCAACATAAATGGGGACATCCCACATTGTGCCATTAATATAAAATTCAGAACAGGCAAAACTAGCGCATGAAAAGGATTACAGTTACCCTTGGGAAGGAGGAGGGGGCTGAAGGGGTGGCAGAAGGCTCCAGGGGATTTTTAATTTCTTGATCTCGATCTAGGTGATGATTCCATGCATATGTTAATTTGTAAGATTTATTTGTGCCCTTTTCTTTATGAATGTTATACTTTCATAAGTACATTTATTTTAAAATCTTGATATCAGTTCTCACTGGGTATTGAATTTATGGCCAATTACTGATTTTCTTCTTTTTGTTCATCTTTATTTTGTATTTTTTATAGTGATCAAGTATTACTTTTATAACACTTTCACAATATGTAAGTAATTCATAGTTTAATTAGAGCAATTGGGACCACTGTAAAGCTGCCATGGATGTGTGCAGCAGGGAAGTTCCAGCACCCTCTAAAGGATGACTGGAGTTTCACAAAGGGAAATCAGGCAGGGGCACTGCAGTATTTCAGAGTGAGCACCAGCAGGAAGCTTTGTCACCCTAAGTGACACCCCACTGTGACCCCCAGGGGAATAAATAGTCTGACCCATGGCCCTCCTTCTCGCTGGTGGACTGGCTGGGGGTGGACCCAGGGGAAAAGTGGAAGGATCCAGCATGGTACCCTCCCACAAGCGGAAGGTGCTGCCCATTCTCTCACATCCTCCTAAACTGGAAGGAAGGGTCACCCGATCCTGTGTGCTTCACTCTCCCTTTCTCTTCCTGGACTTGGAACGTTCATACTTAGTCTGCCCTTTCTAGACATCCACTCTGTAATTTTCCTGTCCTGTTACCGCCACTATTTCCTTTCATTTAGGCAATCAATCTCAAAAACAAATTGCATTTATTGCTCCTTCTCTAAAGAGGTATGTGCCCTACAAAGGCCACCCTCTTTACAGATCTCTCAACTGTAACAGTGTGATAATTCGTTTGTTTTACAGTGCATGGGAACTACTTTTCCCTTGTTGTTGGTTCCACATAAGCAGAAATCAATATTCCACTAGTTGTAGAAATAAAAGTCACATGGTGAAAAATGTATTTTGCATCCGAATAGTGCCCTCCCCAAGTCTTTTGGTGAGCACTTTACACACAACATAAAATATCAGATAATTCTGAAACAAATATACTGTGTTTCAGGCCCAGCAAAAATATGAGCACAGAAAGAGAACACATGGTTAAGGAGTCCTTGGGCAATGGGAGAGAAGGTTAGCAATGGAGGGTGAACTACAAGGCTTGCCTAAAGAGTTACTACTCCAACTAAAAACAATAGTAAGTTGTATATTGAAAAAGAAAACTTAAAATTCGCCACATATAAATACTTAGAAAAAAGTGCTCTAAGTAAGACAAAAATGTCCTTGCTTTGTATAAAAAAGAATTTGTACTTTGTCAAAGAGAAAGTCTTGGACCTGATATTTACAGAAAGGTCAACATCTCTGGTGGCCAATGGGTTAAACCAACCTAAGACCTAGTTTCTCCCCCTCAACACTGCAGACATTTTGGGCCAGATGGTTAGTTTCTATGGTGCTGCCCTGTGCACTCTGGGATGTTTAACAGCATTCCCAGCCTCTACCCACTAGAAGCCAGTAGCATCCCCCTAGAATGTCCCCAGCGTTGCCCAAAGTCCCCTGGGCACAGAAGTCACCATCAGTTGAGAATGGCTGACCAAGAGGAAGTACTGGTTGGCCCTCCTCATGGCCAAATAATAATCACATGTTGATTGAATAGTTTCAAATTAGTTGAAAATTGGGATATTCCATGTGGAAATCTGAATTCCTCATATATCTTGAAATATCAGAAGATAGGGACCCCCAAGCTCATATTCCACTGATGTAATAACTGGCAAGCGATAAACAGCAGCCCTTCTTGAGGGGGCGTCTGCCATCACACATTTTCCAACAGTCCACAGTCCTCTCTATTGTCCTTCAACAACCGACTGTCAACTGTCACTTATCGTTTGGCTTATGCTACTTTTTTCACCTGCCTGTATCACTTCCGGCCACAATGGAATTTGAGTTTGCAGCATCTACTCCAAACTGCAGAGGACCTGGAAATTTCTGTATTGACCAAAATACTGTTTTGTTTTTTACGAATAAGATACAAAGAGCAATAAAGAGAATTACCTAAAAATTAACATTAAAAATATGTATCATGTTCTCCTTGAAGCCCCAGAATAACTTCCCATTCTCTGAATTGTAGGTTGAAAATCAGCACCATCAAATAAACCCACACTTTCACTCAAGGTTCATCTCTCTGGTTTGACACAGACTCACCCAAAACCAATGAAACTAACATAAAAAAAAATTTGTTGCCCTCTGCTAATCTGTAACAGCAATCCATCATGCAACAGTCTGTAGCATTCCTATAGCCAGTGATGCCCTGTATTGATCAGTTATTACTCAACAAGCTAAGTAGATTAAATGACTCCTCCATTCATTTTTCAAAATCATATTTAAATGGTCTCAGCTATAGTATTCTACCAAATAGCAAGAAAAATCAATAAGTAGAAATCTTGCTGCTAAATCAAAGTGGCTGTCTTATTCCTTGCTATATAATGAAAGGAATTAAAATAACCACTATCTGCCTCCATGGTGCACATTCACACCAAATATATAGAAGGAGTGGCTCCATTAGAGGAAAAGGAAGGAGGGGGAAAGGGAGGGATGGAAGAAGGAGAGAGGGAAGAAGGAGGGAAGGGGGAAGAAAGGGAAGGAAGATAGGAAGGAAAGAAGGAGGGAGGGAGAGAAGAGTGGGAAGGAGAGAGAGGAAAGGAGGGAGAAAAGATTGGAAGAGGGGAAGAAAAGAAAAGAGAAAGAAGGGAGGAGGGGAGGGGAAAGGAAGGACAAAAAAAGAGAGGGAGGAGAGACGGAGGGAGGAAGAAAAGAGGAGGGGAGAGGGGAGGGGAGAAGCGAAGGACAGGGAGAAAGAAAAAGAAAAAAGAGCAGGAAATAGGAAGGAAGACAGGAAGGGATAAAGGAGGGAGAGAGGGAAGGAAGAAAGTTCACTGTGCAGATGCAACATGCATGAAGTTTCTGATACGCAGCTTTATACTAAAGACTCCAGACAGATGCAAAAGAAATTAAGGAAGTTGCAACCCCTTGCGGTGAGACGTGAAAACATTCACGTGGGAGGATAAACTGTAAATCTTCACCTTCTAAACAAGGAGAGAAGTGGAAACCAGAAGATCTCTACTTGGAGCTAGCAAACTCTCAATCGATCTAAGATCCTTGATAAAAGCAGACCCAGGACAGAAGCAAGCGCTTCTTGAGGACAGCGCTACAAGTTTTAGTTCCAGAAGGAACTAAGGTGACTTCTCTATAATGAAACGTGTTTCATTCTACAAGATAACTTTCTGAGCAGGAGAAAATGAAGGAGCTTGCCGTAATGAGCTTTGTCCACCTGAGGTGACGCAGAAGGAACGCGAGAGGGCCAAAACTGGCAGGGAGGCTTCTTTGGAATTCAAGTTCTCACGGTCTTCTCCTGAGTCATGGGACAGGAGACAGTTCCATTTCTCGGCAGGAGGAGACATCAAGCACCATCAGCATCCATCTCATAAGGGCTGGGGTTTTCGAGATAGAAGGAGCAGCAGGGCTGGACTCTGCCCAGCCCCACCCCGCTCTTAGGAGGTCATCAAGTCAGGGGCACAAATCCCAGAAGAGCCCCCTGCCCTGCCTTGGATTCTAGTCCGGCCTTTCAGAAAAAGAACTGCTTCCACCCGCTGGGAGTGCAGTATAAGGGAGATGGTGGGGAGGCCCAGGTGGGGAGGCCCAGGAGAGAAGGCCCACCTCCGGGCAAGAGGAGGCGGGGCGGGCAGCAGGAGGGGGAGGCCCTGCCCTCCTTGGGGAGCCCCCGGAACAGAGAAGATCAGATGCACACAGGCTGGCCCAAGTCTGTTTCTCTTGTCTTTCCCTCTAATAAAAGAGAGAAAGGACAATCATCCTTTAGGGACAGAAATGGAATTTCCTGGACTCCCCGGGTCACAACTCCAGTCATGCACTGCCACCCCTGCACGGCTACATTGAGATGCAGCGTTAGGGAGGTACACTCGGTTACACATCACAACTAATAAAGTGTGAATATCCTGCTTGCCCGTTCAAATTTGTTGCTCAGAAGACCGACCTCTATGGACTGTGTCAACGAGACCATCTTGTCATCCGGCTCCTGACTGGGTTCAGGGAGCAGGAGGCTCGAGCAGGAGGTCAGAGTGGGAAGAAGGAGGGGTGGGTATTTCCCGCTTGTTTGCTCCCATCTGCAGCCCTCGTTTCAGGGAATGGCCCTTCTCCCAAAAAAGCGTCTCTCTCTCCTGGGTACAGAATCACATTGTCCCTTGCCCCTGCAGATCAAGGGCTGCTAGCTGTCTCCACACCTGCCACCTCAGGGTAGGGAAGTTTCTCCCTCACTGCCCTTTAAAAATAGTCCTGTGATGGTCAGTTTTATGTATCAACTTGGCCAGGCAATAGGACCCAATTATTCAATCAAACACTCATCTGGGTGTTGCTGTGAAAGTATTTTGTAGATATGGTTAATGTCTACAATCAGCTGACTGTACATAAAGGAGATGACCCTCGAAAGTGGTGGGCTCCATTCAATATTTAATTCCTTAAAACAATCTCCTTATACATGTAATATTATATAAAATATAACACATATATTGGTTCTGTTGCTCTGGAAAACCTGGACTGATACAAATTCCTTCATCAAACTCTTCCATCAACCCTTTAGCGAATGCTGTCCATTTCTTTCTAGGATTTTGACTCCTACAATAGCAAAGAATTTTGTGACTTATGAAGTTTTAGTCTTTAAGGTATTCAGGTCTCTATACCTCATGAACACTTCTAAATTCATTCAACAAACATTTATGCCTTTGACTAGTTATGTGTCAGAAACCTCTGCTCATTCAAAGGAGTAAGACAGGGCATTTCCCTGAACATAGGTATTTTCTATGCTGGAAATAGCATTCTTTTCTGTTGACACACATCCATTTCTATCCTAGTAGCTGAAGACATTTTAATCACTTCAGGTTTGAGCACCTGTACTGCTCTCCCATATACTGATTCTGCAAATTGACTCCTCATTACTAACAACTGGAAAAAAAAAAACATTCTAGGGCTTTCTAAGGCATCATATACATGATACTGCAGAGCTTAGATTAAAGAGAGGATGGAAAATGCACAGTTTCTGGGTGTGTGCCCACTAAAAAATCATTTCAAAACCACCCAGTTCCTAAAAACAAATGGCAAGGTGATTCTACTATAAGACAAATATTGAGTTCACTCTGGTGAAGTGAGTCGACAGGCTGAAAAGGTTTTTATACTTTTTGCCTCTTTCCATTTTCTCTGTTACTTACACACCATGCAAGTGCCTTCAGGCCTTTCAATTTGATGACACTGAAGGTGTCATTTTAAAAATCTGGGGCCCTGAATCATGTCCAACATAAGATCTATGTAGAGCTTTGGGGAAATTATGCTTTGCATCAAGTCAAGCAAAGTATCATCTCCTGAAGAACTTTCACATCGGCTTTGATATAAAGTGTCCTCTGGGTAAAACTAGCAAAAATTCTTGAAATACTGAGGGATATTCCTTCTTAGTCTGTGAACAAATACATGAAAGGCAAATGTAGCAGGATAATATTTTGCAGTATTAAGCAATCTCCTTCCCAAAGTCTGTACCCACTTGGCATGCTCGCCTCTGTTTTCTGGCGGCAGATAGGCCATGACGTGCTCATTACCTCAGAGGAAGATGGAACAGAAAGCGCAGCAAGGAGGGTCTCATTCTCACTTTTGACTTTTAAAATGAAACGCCCTTAAAGGAAAGGAAAGGACTCATGAACTGTTCCATGGATGATGAGTGGGAGCGAGGCCTCCAGGGCGTGGGAGGGAGGCCGAGGCAAACATACTGAAGGACTAAGCCAGGCCAGGGGCGGAAAAGCCCCAGCTAGGGTTGCAAGACCAGAGAGCAGAGGAGAGCCATGCTTTGACTCCAGGTAGACCCTTGGGAGGTGGCAACAGATTCAGAGAGGACATGGCAGAGAGTACGTTCGAGAACCTCTCAGAATACCCTATGCCTCCAGAAGCTAAGACCCAGCTGAGAAAGCCCCTGGGTCTGACGGGGCCTTGTGCAAGTAAGGGCAGGGCAGCTCAGCAGGAGCCTGCATGGATTGAAGTGTGAGGACTGGGATGAAGAACATTTCAGAAGATGTCTGTGTGTGCCAGTGACACAAAGAATCTAGACACTCACCGCAGGAGCCCCCGACACTCTCGGACCATGCTTCCTGGAGTGGAGGCAATGCCGTGGGGGAGAGAGGAGGCACCGGGCCAACTGAGATTCCATTTCTGTCTCCCTAGGGAAATGGGGTCCCAGGAAGAAATGGAGGTAAGTTAAAAGGAGGTGGCATTTGCAGTGGCTCAGCACGCAGCTTCTGGAGCTGTACTGCCTGGGCTCAAATCTCGGCTCCAGTTCTGATCCATTCTGTGCCTTTCGACAACTCCTCCTGACCTCTCTCCTTGTCAGTTTTCTCGTCAGCCCCCCACAGGAGTGAACAGCACCTGTTTCATGGGGCTGTTGCTTCCACGTGCTAATCCATGCAAATTGGTGCCTGGCACATTCCAGTTCTCAATAAATTGAAGCTGCTGTTATAGAACAATTGAAAGACAAATGTTCCCTAGCCACCAGTGACCCATGTGAAAAAGAGAAGTAGTAGGAAAATAACAAGGTCTCAAGAGACTCAAATAATAAATAGTACATAGGAGACTGTTCATCTGCCAGCGTGAAGGGCACCTCTTTCTGAATGGCAGGGAAATGGCAGGGAGGAAGCCTCTTCAGCTTTCCAGCCAGCCTTCAAGTTCTGCAAAGTGGCCTCTCTGTTACAGGACCACTTTGCGGGATTCTACTCAGGTTTTCTGCAATGGTCTCTGAATTGGAAATTAGGAAGGTCCTGGCCCTGTGACTCTGGACGGATCACACAAAATCTCAGGGGCCTGAGAAGCTTATTTGCAAAATGATGACAGTCTTCAAAGTGCCATTTAGCTTTGAATGCCTGAGTTATTGCTACATTGACCAGGGAGTCCTGAAGTTACATCTTTGAGAGAAATGGCCAATAACCACAGCTGGCCTCAGAGCCTTCTGGAAGAAAGCCCATTTCAGGACCATGCCTGGGGGCAGTATTTGTTCCCCAAAAGTGCAGCATATCACCAAGTGCTGCCAACCTCGAGTAAGAGAACATTAAATGATGTCTGGTGCTTTCCTCACAAAGGTAGCTATGTGGAGGGACAGGTATAGTAGAATGATTTCCAAAGAAAAGGTTCTAAGATTAAAATCCTCAAAAGTTTCAACCATAGACATCTGAAAAAAACAGGCTGTACAGACAATGCATTCCTTTCAAATCTTTAAACAATCCAGGCCCCACTCCCTGTACAGGGGTGGGAAATGCATTACTCTCTAACAATAAAAACAGTGGGTTTCTCAAGCCTCCTTTCCCAGCACCCCTGTCATCTTCGCTCCCGGGAACCCTTTTACACAGACTGCTATCCACATGCACATCAGAGAGGCCCAGAATCTTCCAGCTCTGTGACTTCGCTTATTGGCTCCATCTCTGTGACTGAAACAGATGAAAGCTGGCTCTTTGAAGCCCTGGAATGCAAGAATTTCATCAAATTTCAATTGCCTTCTGACTTCCAGAATAAGAACCCACTGTGAAGTGACACTGAGTACACTGGCTGGACAAAGTTGAGGAAAGGAACATACTACCTTTGTTTAAAGTTATTTAGGATCCACTGGGGGGTGTGGAGGAGGTTGCACTGTGAAAGCGTCCCCAAGAAAGTCTGGGGGAAGCCCCCGGCCACCCAAGGGTGAAAATCCACCCACATGGCCTGAGCCTGGGACAGTGGCCACATCTGCTCATCCTGCTCTGACCCCTGCTTGGTGTGTCCCTGCTTGCAGTGAGCAAGGCTTCCCACATCCACCCAGCCTCTCTCCCACACCGGAGAATTCCCCATTTATTCTCTAACTGTGGGAGTCAGAGCAAGGACTCTTTCCTCAGAGATGTTACCATCCTAACCTCAGAACCTGGGAACAGGAACCATTCCATGGCAAAAGGAAGCTGGCTGATGTGGTAGGCATCTCGAGACGGGCATGGTGGGCCCTACATTTGATAACAAGGGTCCTTGTAAGAGGGAGACAGGAGATTTGACCACAGAGAGGACAAGGCAAATGATGAGAGAAGCAGCATGGAGCAGGGCACTGGGAGATGGAGGAGGGGCCACGAGCCAAGGAATGTGGAAGACTCTGGAAGCTGGCAAGAACAAGGAAATGGACCTCCCTGGAGCCTCCAGAAGGAATGCAGCCCTGCCCACAACCTGATAGCCCAAAAGACCCATTTTGAACCTTGGACCTCCCGAACTGTTAAGATTATACATTTGTGTTGTCTTAAGGTTGTAGAAATTCGTCACAGCAGTAGCAGGCCAGTGCAGGGATCTAGGACACTGCAGCAGCCCCAGTGGGCTCTGAGGACAGCCTGTGTAGGCCTGGGGGTGGCTTCTGCCTGAGCTACCCCAGAGCTATGTGCAAAGGTGACTTCACCTTCCTCAGCTAAGGGACGCAGTAGCCACTGTTCTGCAGGTTATTCTGGATAGCATGTAGTGTCCAGCACATACAGAGCAGTCAGTAAGTGTTATTATTATCATTATATTTAATATCCACTTTCAACTGCTTCATGTTGCAAATGTTACCAAGTTTAGAGAGCTCTAGGGATATACTTCCCTTAACTCAGTATGGAAAACATGATTGTTACATTTTAGAGTTCCTGGTCCAGAATATCCTGAGCCTGAAGGATTCCCATTTACTTGTGAACAGAGTGTCTTGGAGGGTGGGAGAGATCTGCTGCCCACCCCAATAGGAGATGGGCTGAAACAGGGCCTGTGATAAACATCTGTCTGCAGGTTCTGTAAACAGCGGTGCTGAATGCAGAGATAGTATATTTTGAAGCCCTGAAATTATCCCAATGTCTTAAAGCAGCAGCAGATGGGACCAAGGTGAGGGAAGTGGGGTCCTGAGACTCAGAATTCAAGACATTGCTCGCTCTCAGCACCAGCCCTGCACTTCTAGGCACCTGGCAACGAGCTCAGCCTTAGATTTCGCACCATCCCTGACATACCCCAGTCTCTGCCCAGAGCAGACACAAATGAGTAGAAAAGTCCTCAACTTCAAGATTCAGAAAGTCCTAGGGGAAAACATGCAATGACATGAAGGCAGGGAAGTCATGTTAACCCGTAAATCACCTCTGAAAGCAATCCTAAGAGACTGCTAGCAAACCCTACTTCATGATATTTGCTCGTTTTTAGATCACCTCCTTGGGATAGGTACTCCTTCAGAGTCGGCGCCCACAGATGCTTTGGTTGTCGTCGTAAGAAGCAAGAGGACTCGATCACACATCTAGGATGGCCTCCCAGGCTGCCTGGGAGTTGCCAACTTCCCGCGACCAACAAACCCCAACTTCCCATTCACATCCGCAATTCCCAAAGCCTCCATCATCCTATTTGCTCCAAGGTGAAGGGATTGACGCACTAACAGCACTGAATTATACACCTGAATGTGGTTACCAGGTTAGGTAGTATATATGTTACTAGAATAAAAATGAGAATTAAAAAAAAAAAAACAGTAAGTCTGTACAACACAAGCAGTGAACTCTAATGTAAATCATGGACTATAGTTAATAGTACAATTATACTATCCTCTCATCAAGTGTTAACAGAGGCACCACACTAATGCAAAGTGCTAATAATAGGGGTGGTATATGGGAACTCTCTATTTTATGCAAGATTTTTCTGTAAACCTACAACTTCGCAAGAAGAAGAAGAAAAAGAAGAAGAAGAATCATCATCATCAACCTTAAAAAAAACCTAAGAAAGCACTAGCTCTGAGCTAGACCACATGGGTCCAAACCCCACTGGACGTGATGAGAACTTGAGCCCCACTGCTTCATTTCAAAATGGAGCATTAATCATATGCTGCTGCATGGGGCCATTAAGGGAAAAGAGTTCCTGACTGTGTCTTGCTCTTAGGATAGGGTCGGAACATGGGTAAGAGTCGATGAAGTGTCTGTTATCAGTCCCACCATCAAGAACAGCATCTGTGTTGTTCCTGCCTGGAGGCCCCTCAGGAAACAGAACACATTGTACACTCAGTACAACACTTGTTAAATAAATAAAACAAGACGCAAATTAATGAGGACAAGGAACCAACTTCCAAAGAGGAAGAACGATGTAAATTGTTCACTGTCTCAAGTCTAGGGTCTCTGGTTTTACCTTTAGCCCATAAACCATTCTTTCCCTAATGTGCTCAGACCCACCCCAGCCCTACTGACTGAGACCCCAGAGAAGTACGGAGGTGATTCAGATGTAGAGCTGGTAAGGCCTCTTAGAGGAGGTGACATTTAGCCTGGGACCTGGACCAGAAAAGAGAGCCAGGCCAACGAATGGACTTTCCAGGAAGAGAAGCAGTATTTATGAAGCAATGAAAAATAGCCAATGAAACAACTTTCCAGGCAGAGAAGCAACATTTAAAAAGGCCTTGGAGAAGCAAAACATTTGACCTACGCAATCAACCTGATCTCCCGAAAGAGAGAAAGCCAGTGGGGGAAACCATGAATGAGAGAGCTAAGAGGAGGGCTGGGGTCTCAGGAGCCACACGAAACCTTGAAGGTAAAGAGCCTGTGTTCGATCTTTAATGAAACAGAAAGCTGCCACAGAATTTGACTCAGTTTGCATTGTAAGGTCACTCTCACTATTGTAAGGAAGGGTTTATAAGAAGCCAGGCATAGACCTGGGAGGACCAGTCAGGAGGAGGATGAGGAAAAAACATGGCATTGTCCTGGACCAGTGTGGTGGAATCGCAGATGGGAAGATGTCACCAGATTCAAACTCTATTCGGGAGAACAGGACTTGAAAAGAATCGTAAGGCATGGGGGTGGGCAGTGGGCTGTAATGCTTTGCAGCATTGAACAAAGCATGTCCCATTTCCTCTCTCTCAATACAGAAACACTACTCTTCTATGCACATAAGTCGTTCTTGGTGGGACAAAAGGGATTTCATCTTTTATTTTAATCTTTACTGAGGGCCTCCGAAGGATGAGGTATGTCGTGACGAGAGCACACTATTCGCCGCCCTGTGGAAGCCCGCAGCGCAGTGTGGGAGACAAGTGTGCGAGGACATTTTACAGCACACGTCTAAACTTCCCCACCCCTGGATCAGTTCCTCCCACAGTCTTCCCTTCTCAGAAAAGGGCAACTGCAGCCTGCACGTTGTTCAGGAGCCATAGCTGACTTCTCTTCCTCTCACACTCATCCCGTTGGCTGCACCTCTCAAAGATAACCTGATCCCACTTCTTCCTGCCTGCGCAGCTACCTCCCTGGTCCAGCACAGCACCCCTCGCCTGGCCTCTAACAGGTCTCCCCGCTCCTGCCTGCCCTCCCAGAATGCGTTCTCTGCACGGCACCAGAGCGAGCCAGCCCCTGGAGACCCAGCAGCCCTCCCTTCCCCTTAGAGGACGAGCCAAAGTCCTCCCAATGGCCTTCAAGGCCCTGCATCTGGGTCCTCCTTGCTCTCACTTCAGTAACCCCAACTGGCCAGCTGCCATCCCAGCTCAGAGCCTTTGCACCTGCTCCTCTCTCTACCTGGGGCATGTTCTACCAAGGTATCTACAGCTCATTCCATTACCTCCTTCAGGATGCTGCTCAACTGGTACTTTTTCACATTTACACATTTTCAGGTCTCCCTCACTTTCTCTGACTCACCTTCTGGCAAGTTTTTATACCTAGCACTTATCACCACCTGACACAACATATGTCCTTACCATGTGTGTATCATCCATATCCCTCACCAGTTGGCAACTTCATCAAAGCAAGGACCTGTGAGTGTCCCGTGCACCTAGCACAGGGCTCAGCACTTGGAACATGCTCAATAAATATTTGTCGAATAAACAGATTAACATTTAGAAAGTGGTAAGAGGTGTGGCTGAAGCTGATAAGAAACACAGGCATTGAGTGGCACTGACAATTTCTGCCTGGAGCAACTGGAGAATGGTACAAACAGACATTTGCGACTGAAGAAAAATATAAGGATTTGCCAGGAAAGAAGGTTCCAGGTGGAGGGCATGATACCAATCAAAAGTAGCGGGTTATGTGCCCAATGGGCTCAAATGACCAATTCCTGAGACACTGGGGCTTCAAAGAGAGAAAGGGTTTACTGCTAGGCGCGAAGCAGGAGATCAGATGACCTATCGACCTAAAAATCTGTCTCAACAAACTGTAGTAACTCTGATAGTTTTATAGTATCAAAAGACGGACAGGTTTTAGGATAATGAGCAGAATGGCTCGAGATGATGAGGTTAGAGATGAGCTAATTATTGAGCATATGCAGATTGATTATGTGCTTAGTCACAGAATGTACATAAGAAAATGGCAGCCTTAATATGATGATGGGCATGATTTTTAGTATTATATGTAGGTCACTTATAGGTTAAAGTTTAAGTACTGTGCATGTCAGAAGGGCCAATTTTGGTTAGATCCAGCTTTGTCTAGCAAGATAGTTTAGTTATTGAGGTGGGTTAGTTCTGGGCTGACTCAAGACTCTTCATTAATAAACATTAGGAACTGTCTTTAGTGATCACAAGACTCTAAAGTTGAAAAACTGGATAAGGAGGTATAAGTGGGGCCAGTCACAAGGTTTTATCATTATATAATCATGGTCAGAGATCAAGGCAGCTGGATTACAGTTCACAGATTTTAGATATTTCCCTCTGTCTACTCTAATTACTGGGAAGTAAAAAAGAGTATCTATATAATGATTCAGTAATCATAATCATCCCCTGAATCCTAACTTCTTGGTTACAGGTACAGCGTCTGACCTGAGAGCCTAGCAATACAGGCAGAGGGAAAAGGACCAAGGAGGGAGATTTGGGGTGGTAAACCAAACAGGACTTGAAGACCAGCTAGACCTGGAAGAGGAAGGAGAAGGAGAAGGTCAAAGTTTTGAGGTTGGCTAACTGGGTTTAGGTAATGTTATTAACAGTTAGAGAGAAGCAGTGTTTATCACAAAATATAATGGATTCAGCTTGACTTTAAAGTACCTGGGCAATAGTCAGATGAAGTTGCTCAACATACAGTTGAAGAAAGAGTCTGGAGCTCAGAAAAGTGGACAAAACCACTTAAGATGAACATGCAACATGAAAAGACAAGTGCCCCAACGACTCCAGATGGACTAGGAACCCACATCTTGTTATCACAGTATGGCTGCAGATATTTTTACTTGACAGGTGCCCTCTATTTCAGCATTGCTCAATGTTTCAAACGTGGACAGGTGTTGGTCCATGAAATTAAGAAATGAAAACTGGTCCTTCACCAGACAGTTTGAGAAGCACTGTCCTTGTCCGCCAGCACCCCCACTAAATCCCTGACTTCTTGCACCTGCAACTTCAATCATTTCCTTGACCTCCATGGACCATTTGGGCATTTGTATTGATGACCTCTGAGATAAAGAAACCAGCTAATAAGAAGTTAAAGGAAAGTGGCAAGGAGTGGTTACACAGGAGAGAATCAGTAAAGAGGGAAGCCAGAAAAATGAAAGGGATATTGACACAGAGTTTCATGGGGCTTAAGTTACTGACATTATTATTGTTTTGTTATTATAAGAATGTTGACACTTACATGAATTTTAATTGACTCTACATGTGCATGTACACACTCACACACAAACAAACTGAGTCAGAGTCAAAGTCCAGCTAGAAATGAACTCTCAGAATGGGATAGAACCAGGTTCAAACCCACATCTAGCAGGCTACAAAGCCTCAACTTAACTCTCATTCCCTCTGTGGGTCTAACTGTGTAGGGCACACATACACTCACATGCATGTTCATTTCAAATTACTGACGTCATACAAGCAAAACCTTCATGAACTTTCATTAACTACTGGCATCTCTTTAAGTGATGCAGCAATTAATGTTTAGTATTTCCATTTACAAATAAGCCTGAAAGAGTCTTCTTTCCCAATGTGTGAAACATTCTCCAGTGCAGATAAATGGTAGGTGGGGCTAGCTCACAACATTTGTAGATGAGTTAAGACTTGCTCATACACGATCCTGTCACCCACTAACAGATGAACCTTTTTCAATCCATATGTCTTTTATTTATTTTTCTTGTCTTATTGCATTGTCTAAGGCAGTCAATAATAGACTGAAGAGAAGTGGAGCAGGCAGGCATCCTTGCTTTGTTCCCAAATCCTAAACAGAAAGCGTTCAGACTTTCACCATTAAGGATAAGGTCTGCTGCTGGCTTTCAGTGGATTCTGTTACAATATTGAAAGTTCTGTTCACTTGCTGAGAATTTTTACTATATGGATATTGATTCTGACAGATACCTTTTCTGCATCTACTGATGGTTTTCCTTCTTTAATCTTTTACTATTGGAAGGATATCAATGCAACAACATTGCAGCTTATGGAACTTAAATATTGAAGACTGTTCTGGTTTGCTAATGCTGCCGGAATGCAAAACACCAGAAATGGGATTGGCTTTTATAAAAGGGGGTTTCTTTGGTTACACAGTTACAGCCTTAAGGCCATAAAATGTCCAAGGTAATGCATCAACAATTGAGTACCTTCACTGGAGGATGGCCAATGGCGCCCGGAAAACCTCCCTTAGCTGGGAAGGCATGTGGCTGGTGTCTGCTTGCTCCCAGGTTGCATTTCAAAATGGCTTTCTCCAAAATGTCTCCATCAGCTTCCAACGGCCATCTTCAAAATGTCTGTCTCAGCTACAGTTCCTCTCTCAGCTCCTGTGCATTCTTCAAAGTGTCCCTCTTGGCTGTAGCAAGCTGGCTCCTTCTGTCTGAGCTTTTATAGAGATCCAGTGAACTAATCAAGGCCCACGCTGAATAACTGTGGCCACACCTCCATGGAAATACTGAACCAACAGGTTCCAACCTAATCTACATTAATACGTCTGCCCCCACAAGATTGCATTAAAGAATATGGCTTTTCTAGGGGACATAATATATACAAACCAGCACAAAGACATATCAACAGGAGATAAAGAACTTAATTCAGAAGCCCCAGCAGTGTTTTTGTAAAATTATCTTACTGGCTAACTTTAAAAAGCCAGGACTTACACATTTAAAAAATCTTGATTTCTGTTTTCAGAAATTTCTGAAGGTTTGGCAGTGCTGGCCCCTCAGTCCCACTTGGCTGGGCATGAGGGCTCCTGCTTCCCCAGGTGAGGCAAGTCTCCCTTCATGCCCCAGCCTTTCCCACTGCCTTTGCCCAGCCTCTCTGCATGCCTAGCTTCCTTGAAGGCACTGATTCAGGACCCTCCCTTGGAAAGTGCTGGTTGAAACACAAAGGTCATTCCAGAAAATGTTCACTTTTAGATCACCTTTGCCAGGGTTATGGACTGTATTGCCATCATTCTGTGATAAACTGCAAAGGGGAACTGCTTGTTCTCTGCTTGTTAACTCTGGATTGCTGGACAAGCCCCCAGTCTACACAGAGTAGGATGGGGACTGTACGTTCACTACAAATGCTGCTAACCCTGATGACTCTGTATTCTGATGAAGAAGTTTCCCAGGAAAACATAAAGCTGTTTCCAAACAGCTCTGTTGGAAATAAAGCTGATTTTACTATAATGTCACTGCTTCCCTTTACTTCACTATCCTCCTTTCTCGATACTGTCTCTTCTTTGTGGTATTGATTAAAGCTAATCTCATCAGACACTCTAACTGATACATTAATCTTTTATAATGTGTCATCAAACTTCAACTATCATTTGCCCAACACAAGCCCAATGCTTCAGGTGCTGCTGAGAGAAACATCAATTAGCTAGCACCCAGTCCACCCCACAACACAACTGCGAAGATTTTGTTTACAATGCAGTATATCCGAGGCCTCTCAAGGGTGAAGAAAAACCCAAATTACTCCAATAGTTATAATATATTTAAAAAATGGAAAAATGTCAAAAAGGGTTAAATTTTTGCTATTTTTAAAATGCTTACATTTACAATTTTAACCCAAACACATACACATACCCACACATACATGGCAATGTATGTATACCATTATCAGAAAATGACAATAATAAAATGCAAAAAAGAATTGAAGAATGTGAGGCTTGGGTCAAATGGGTATTTGTGAGTAGACTATTCCCCTTTACCCTCCGAGAAAAGGCCCTGATTCTGTCAATGACTTGTTAACAGGGGTTCAGAAGGAAGAGCCAGCACAATACACTTTCAGGCATCAAAACATGGGGTAGAAAAGGTCTTAACACCTTTTGTGCCCAGATAAAATCTAACAAATTTTCCTTCTGTGCCATTTGGAAAGTTAGGACATTTTAGTTGCCAGTGAGAGAAACTGTGCTGGCCAAGCTACACAATTCAGGAAGTTATCAGAAGGTGATGGGGCTATTTCCATGAACCCGAACTAACCCTGAAGGAAAGGACAGGTACCTGAGCAGCTATGGAGATCCGGGTGGCAAGAAGGTGGCAAGAATCTTCGAGATACCTCATGTGAGTTAATAAACCCTCACCATTTCCAGCCTTTGTGGGCCCTTTTACTCCGGAGCCCCTCTAGAGCCTGGGTTATGGATCACGCATCCCTTGGCTAGGGGAGGTGAGCTATCTTCATTTGCACTGGCACAAAGACTGCACCCAAAGAGGGAAGGGTGGTTCCCCAAAGCCACTTGGTGGGTGGCTTCTGAAAGAAAGGAGAATGGAGGGTGGGCAGAGAAAGCCACAGGTGTCCCCTGCCCCAGGTACAATTATTTTCCAGATAACTTTCAGGACCAAAGAGAATCGCTGTTTATTCTTGATCAGGATTTGCTTAGGGAAGGTAATGTGAAATACCCTCTCTCCAAAAGCTGGAGGTGATGACTGTTTAATTTGGCGCATCTCCGTAAACCCAGATTTTTGAGCTGGTTCCATCAGGGTGACCATCTTCAGAATGTGAGGATAAAATTCTTCCAAATCCCCTTTGATCTGAGCCCAGCATTAATATCAGAACCTTCCAGACTGACATCCCATGGACAAGGTATTTCATCACCCTTGTCTGGGAAATGCCAAAGGGGCAACAATATTGAGAAAGTCACAAAATACAATGAAATGTGTAGAGTCCCTTAAAGCCAATAGCGCTTCCATTATTCAGATCTCAAAGAAATCAGAAAATGGTTTTTCCCCTGAACTAAATCTAATTGATGAAAACAAGAAATGTTTTTTACAGGCCTCCCAAATGTTTCCCAAATTACAAAGAAATTCCAGTAAAAACAAAGACCAAATCCCGGACTTTCACAAATCAGAGAGCACACTTATTTAAACAATTTAATGCTCTGTTCCCTGTGCTGGTTTGAATGTATTATGTCCTCCAGAAAAAGCCACATTCTTTGATGCAATCTTTTGGGGCAGACATATTAGTGGGGGTTAAGTTGGAACCTTTGGATTAGGTTGTTTGCATGGAAATGCGCCCCACCCAACTGTGGGTGATAACTCTGATGAGATATTTCCATGGAGGCGTGGCCCCACCCATTCAGGGTGGGCCTGGATCAGTGGAGCCATATAAATGAGCTCACAAACAAAGGGAACTCAGTGCAGCTGTGAGTGACATTTTGAAGAGGAGCTACAGCCAAGAGGGACACTTTGAAGAAAGCGCAGGAACCACAGATGAGAGACAGTTTGAAGACGGCTGCTGAAAGCAGACTCTTGCTCCGCAGAAGCTGAGAGAAGACAAATACCCCAAGTGCAACTAAGAGTGACATTTTTGAAGAACTGCAGCCTAGAGAGTAACATCCTGGGAGAAAGCCATTCTGAAACCAGAACTTTGGAGCAGACGTCAGCCATGTGCCTTCCCAGCTAGCAGAGGTTTTCTGGACACCACTGGCCATCCTCCAGTGAAGGTACCCGATTACCGATGCATTACCTTGGACACTTTATGGCCTTAAGACTGTAACTGTGTAACCAAATAAACCCCCTTTTATAAAAGCCAATCCGTTTCTGGTGTTTTGCATTCTGGCAGCCTAGCAAACCAGAACATTCTCCTTGAAAAGTAAGGGTAGACCAACAAGCTAACTGAAAAACAGACGTACACACTCATACACAATCACATCATATTCAGCAATTACTGGAAGTGAAACACTTAAAACTCATCAATTTCAACAAAAGGGAATCAGAATGGCATTTTTCCGGTATGTTTCCCATTATGCAAGGTACATCTGTTCTCTCATTGACAATACAAGAATCTCTGTTGTGTGGGAAATTCTGCACTAGCAATTGTGGGAAACATTTTAAAGCATTACTTAATTTCCCCCTGTAATCCCTTTCTTATCTTTGTCATAACCCTTTCCTTTATCCCTTCTCCTGATACCCTCCTCCACCATCCCCCAACTAAACCCTGACACCCCCAGGCCTCAATGTCCCCTTTCTGTTACAGCATGAGTGTAAGAATAAAAGTGAATTTTTGGCTTTTGAGTTTCAAATAACAAAGTCCACCCCCATATGATAGACTTGGAAGAATATGTGCATTACTCAAATGCTTACAGAGTAATTCTCTGGTTTGAGAAAGAAGGAAGAGATGTGAGAAAGAGAACAGAACTAGATGTTAGAACAGGCTTCTGAGAAAGGGCATACTACTCTGCTTTCTCATTCAGGACTAATTCCAAGGCCAGTTGATGGGGGAGACAGGACTCCTGCCCCCTCCCCACCTCCAGAGAGGGCCCCAAAGAGAAGGGATCTGTGCTCTAAACCTCCATGTTGAATCTCATGAGAAAAACCTCCAAGAGTTCCCATTCCACTAGGATTCGAAAGCACGGGAGCTGATAGTTTCAGCTGCTAAGTCAGGAACTTTGAGAACCTGAAGCGACAGCACTAGGAGTCTCATGGCCCCAGGGCAGGACGGGAGGGCAGTCATCCAAGAGATCCAGGGCCTGGGTGAGGGCACTTTATGGTGGAATGGGACCTGCAACCTGGGACCAGATGAGAAGACAGAGCTTTCAGCATGGAGGCTGAGGTCCAGGTGGGGTCACTGTGTGTCAGCTCAATGACAAAGAGACATCTTCCTGGTGACCTAGAACCTGCAGGCCTTCCCAGGGGAAAGGTGGTGGCTAGAAAATTCTGAAAAGACTAAGTTTAAAACTGAAATGCTTACACACTTGACTACACAACCTGAAAAATCACATCCACGATAGGAGTTAAAATCAAGATTAAAGAGAAAGCAATTCTACCTTCAATCGCTTATAAGCTGGGGAAAGACTTAGAGGATAAAAGAGGCAAACATTTCAACTTGTACTTACATGAGCACTGAAAACATTTTGTGATGTCCTTAGAAAATCAAACAGAAATGGGAGTGGGAAATATGACTGCATTTCCTCACCATACAATACATGACAGCTAAGCATTTTTCCCACAGAAATAACTTTCCTGTTAAGAAATATTATCCAAAACTGGAAGAAAAGCAAGAGTGTGCTTCCTTTCAATGGCATCATTTAGCAAGCTCACCCAAGGATTACTGAATTATCTCGGAGAACGTCCTGTGTTTGGCTTTGCCATTTACCATTGTTCTGACATCCAGACACCATGAAGCTACACGCTAGCTTAACCAATTTGCAGCCAACTTATCAAGCTTATTCTAATGTCTCAAATTGCTGATAAATCCCTGGCTCTCAAAGGCACTGTGAGCCAGCCTCACTGTCTTTCTGGATCTTCATCAATGAACAAGGTGAATAAAATCTTTGACATATGCTCATGTTATATTTTTATGAGAATTGTGTTTCTGAATTTTGGAAAATCATATGCTGACATTATGAATGGGGGATAAGTTTCCAGATTAGTGCATCATGTATTTCAAAAGCTCCTAGAATGACTTTCCTTACAGGAGCAGGGCTGGTTCGGGTCGCGGGAACACGAGCCCCTGGTCTCAGCACAGGGAGGCAATTCAGGTGGATCAGACACAGAGCACGGTCGATGCCACAGCAACTCGCAATTGCCCTCTCCCCTCTCTTCTTGGCCTCTTCTGCTCTTTATCTTTGTGAAAATGGGAAAAAGAATGTTTCTTTTGCTACCATTAGCTTATTAAACTGAATTTAGAAAGAAAGGGAAGAGAATCAGGGGGCAGACTCTAGAGTAGTGTGCTCTATCTCAGAAACCTGCAGACCACAAAGCCCTACTCCACTCACACCCAACTCCCTACCGAGGTCTGGCTCACACACGACCCAAAATGCCCGGGCCAGATGACATGCAAAGCCGAATGAAATCACGAACAAATGCTCTATGGAATGATGTCATTAAGTGCCAGAATAATTAAAACCTAACTTATCATGTGCCTTGTTCCCTGGCCTAACTGCTCACACAGCTCCGTCACTCCGCGTCCTACGCCCTCCGCTCCCCTTCCAGTCGCTGAAAGGTGAGGCACTGACACTTCCTTCAGTGGTGGAGACCACTGTCTTCGCCCTCCCCCAGTCTTGTCTCCCTCACTCTTCCTCCCAGCCCTTTTCCACCACGTTTCCAATCGATCACTGGTGCTTAAGTGATGCTAAGACCTATAACTGTGGCGACATGGGTTAAAAACAAACAGTCTGGGGGAAAAACTCAGCTGCAATAATTCTGAAATGGATACAAGGTGAAGTCAGGGTCACAGGAAAAGAGAGAAAATTACTATCCAATTTTGTTATCTAATTCATCACTTGTAACTATAAAATATTCCTTAAAGTTTTAGCATCAAACAGGAGCTTTAAATGCAGCCCAGGTTTACCAGCACACAGACTGTCAACACTGCAAAAATTAATAGCTCCTATGGGGTGCTGGAATCCTGGTATTAAAGAACAACCCATTATGAGATGTTGTTTTTTCTTTTAAACTCATGCTTTTGCAGAGAGGTCATTTGTAAAGGTTGCCAATTTAGTTTTTCTGACTATGTATTTGTGGTTTCAAATACCACCTATAATGCCAATGACTCAAAAATTCTTGTATCCTCAGCCAAAATTCTGCCACCAAGCTCCAGAACCTTCTATGTTCACTTCCTACTCAGCAGCTCCATTTGGATCTTTCTGGCATTCCAAACTCAAAAGGTCCAAAACCAGCCTTGTGGTCTGTCTCACGCCCGCCTGCTTCTCCCCCAGTGTTGGGTCTCAGCAAACGGCAGGCACCTGTGGTAACTCCTGGACAGCTCCCCACAACCTCACCGTCAGTCACTGCCACGTCCTCTTCACTGTGCCCCTCCCTGCTGCCAACACCCCCTTCCAAGTCACCTTGCAAACGGTCCCCCATCGTCCTTCTTGAAACCTTTCAAGGCAGCAGGAGGAAACTTTTGTTGTTGTTGTTTTGTTTGTTTTAATGCAAATATGATCATTTGTCAGCTTTCCTGCAAAGCCTTCAGCAGGATTCTATGGCTTAAGAAAATACGTGAAAAGCGGCCTAGCGGGCCCTTTGGGGTCTGTCACCCACTGCCCTCTGTTCGTCCTTCTCATCTCACCCTCCCTAGCCCTCTCTGAACCCCAGCCATATCAGCCTGCTCTGTTTTATTTTTTATAATGACACCAAGCTCCTTCCTGCCTCAAAGCCCTTGTCTCTGCTATTCTCTCTGCCTGATATGATCCTGCGTCTCTCTCTTCAATTGCATGATTCCCACTCATTCTTTATGACTCAATTTCAATGGCATTTATTCAGGGAAATGTTCTCTTATCCTCGGGACTATTTCAAATTCCAATGCTCTGAGCTCTTACAGCACTTTTTACTGTCCTTAATACAACTGAAATAAATTATTCATGTGATTTTTATTTTAACTTGGTGTCCATTCCCTACAGTAAAATAAATACCAGGTAGGGTGTCACAACTATTTTATTCACCTCTGTATTTCCTGAACAGGACAAATGGCCTGGCAATACAGGCCTTTAATATATATATTTGCTATATGAGGGAGTGAATGAATGAATATAAAATGTATTATAGGTGCTGCCAATTCGTCTCATAACAGATATGAAATTTAATTCATTTGGCAGCTTTCGTACTTGTTTAAACTCCTTCCAACCAAAATATTTTCTTCTGAATTAGAAGTGTTGGAATGTCACTGACTTGGAAAGTTCTACTCATAATTATTGTTTTTGGAAGACATTTTTGGAACTTCAGAGCAATGCTGTGTAACTTCCTAACCTGAAATCTATTGAGCTGGTCATTAAACAACTTTATAGATGTAAAATAAGCAGTAAACTCTAAGTGAGTCTCAGCCTTGCAGTATTAGTTCAATTCCTTAGCCACTGAGCTACATCACCATATGTGGAAAAAATTAAGAAAAAAATTTTTTTGTCGGAGTGGGGCCTCTAGTCATTTGCATATACTGTTGATGAGTGTCAATTAGTACAATCTTTCTGAAAAAGAAATCAGCTCTAAGATCAAAGCCCTGTTGAACCAGCATTTTTCGAATAGAGGGTTTGCTTTTAGGAGACCAGATCTCAAACTCAAGTTCTGGCACTGACTAGCCATTTGAATGTGGACAGGCTATTTCACTGCTCAAGCTTTAGTCTCCTCTTCCAGAAAATGGAGAATATCATAACACTTTGCTCATTAAATGAGGGAACATGTAAAAACCATGGTGCCAGGCACAGCCAAGAATTTTGGCTATTATTTCCTACATCTAGAAATCTGTCCTAGAGGAAAAATCAGAGGAACAAAAATGCTTACTGGCATAGTATTTACAACAGAGAAACATTAGAAGCAGCGTTATTTTTTGGTAAATAAACCAATGTGCATATAGATGAGAGAATGCAAGATAATCACTTAAAGTCAGATTCTCAACAGATGTTTCAATATTTCAGGTGGCAGCAACAGTGCTCTGTTCTCCATGCTGCTTCCTCTCCTGGTCCCAGAAGTCTCTTCCTTGCAATCAGGACAAGTGGTGACACTGTCAGCCAATGGAATGGACAGACGGAAGTGATGTAAGCCCCTTCCAGCCTGGCCCTAAAATCAGCCCCAAGTCTCCTTTCTGGCTATGATCCTGAAAGTCGTACATCACAGCACACGAGGCAGCACAGACACCTGACCAGAGCCTGGAGGTCTTCCCTCGAGCAACCTCTCCAAACGGTAACTTCATACGGAGAAGACATCACGTGATGAAGAAAAAAAATACTTGCTATATGAAACTCTAACATTTGAGGTTTATTTGTTAGCAAGTGTCATTTAGCTTAGTCTGATTCATTAGTATGACAAAATGCATGTAATAAAATGACAAGTAAACAAATATTTATGATCCCAGATAAACAAAGGGCATATAGCCATAAACATGCATAGAAAAATTATGGAAGGATAGTCATCAAAAAGTTAACAATTGCCATATCTGAGTGTTCTTGAAATAGTGATTATTTTCTTCCCCATTTTTTAATATTATAATTGTCTGCCATGCTACTTATAGTTTTCAAAAACAAATAACATTTGATTTCAAAAGAAATTTTAAAAATAATAAAATCACACATACTCAAACCCAGAAAAATTCTTCTGGGAGGTTGAACTTCAGGCATTGAATTCATCCAGATTATGAGCCTACTGGGCCACACAGAGAGAGATTCTGTATGTGGCTGTGAGCGGTGCTGGGGAAGATGGAGTTCCAAATATAGAGTAAATCTAAATCTAGGAAATGAGACCACACACACATCCTAAACCCATCTGAACAAGTGTATTTAATTGTGTCTGGTACAGTAGACAGCACAGCGAAGGCATTTAGGAAACACTAATTACCATAAGGTTCATGTATCTTCAAACTTGCAGTCCATTAGGAGATAAATGCCTTATAAGTGGTAAGAGAATAACTCAGGAAACGCAAGGTTGGAGAACTGTAAACTCTAAATATTGTTATGTGTTGTATACATCCTGATTTGACGCTGCAGACACAAAGGGCTCCGTGCTGAGCAGGCATTGATCCTGGGGGACAAGGGATTTGAGGAACACAGGTGGCTGCCGCTGAGAGACCTCCGCCCTCAGAGTCACCTGGCCCACTCCCTCGACAGGTCTTAACGTCTTGCTCTGAGCCCAGGTGCAGCCCCATACCCCGAGGTCTGGGACCAGGCTTCCCACATGGCTGCCCAGGATGGATGATGGTCTTGAACTGCAGGGGAGTCACTGCTCCCATGGGCATCTTTGTCCAGTGAGAGTCAGGAGCAAGGAAAGGGCCAGCAGACAAACCCCTGTCCTTCCCACACGATGGACTGCTCCGAGATGCAGGGGTCCCATGCTGCTTCTCTGGACACGACTCACCGCATGCACAAGCCTCTGGCTGCTTTTTCCTGTCAATGTGTGGCCAGCTCCACAGCACACACTTCCTATTTGCTTTTCCTCCTCCTTTGTCTCCCAACAATTTTCTGCTTATTTTTAGAACTATAGCCCTTACACACACAGACACACACACAGACACACACACTGAAGTGATGCACGTTCCTCCTTTTTAGGGAACCGGGGCTAAGACAACTCCCAAGCATCCATCTCTCCCTCTTTACCCTTTCAACCTCCAACAATTTCTGTTTGAAGCTACAAAAGGTTGCTGGGAAGCTGACTCCGCATCCTTCCCCCAGGAACGAAGCCGCAAGACCTGGGCAGCCATCAGACTACTTAATTCCCCTGGCTCACCAGTGGGCCTGCGACCACAGTGGATCTCATCGGAGTCAATGTGAAGATACTGTCTTAAAATGCTGGGATCAACTACTTACTTTACCTCAGGCCTGGATTCAATACAGCGATTTTCTTGCCACGAGAAACTCTGGACTAAGCATGAGCCTGGCACACAGAGAAGAGCAGGAATGGGAGAATCAGAGAGCAGTGGAGCTTCCAAACCCCTGGATTGATCTGCACCTGATGCCTCTCCTATCTAGGAATGTTTCAATTATGTCTGCCAGTGTTCTTTTTACTGTTTGTAAGAGTTTGATTTGGATTTTCTTTTACTTGCAAACAAAGCATCCTAAATGAGGGCAGAGATGGCTGTGTGAGTGTCTAAAATAGTTCAATACTAATTTCTTGTTCCCACTGAGAACATGAGCTGGCGGTCCTTGCTTACTTAAGATGGACAGATTGGGAGGAGGAATCAGTCCATGCTGCTTCAAAAATTTATGTATTTTAATCCCAGAAAGAGGCTATATTATAATAATGATCCTCTCAGAGTATATAGTACTATTCTGATGCTGTTTTATGCCTCTGTTCTGTGCAGGTATCTTGACTCTGTCTTTTTTCACCTTCTGAAGGCACAGGCAACTACACACACTTCAACTGCAGCATTAGCATTCTGCTTTCATAAGCAAGTAGGTAAGACAGACAGTGATAATGGCTGAAGATGCCTCATCAAAGCTGCAGGCTCTGGGGGCTTTCCCTCACTCACAGCTTCTAACATAGAGCCTGGCCCAATTCACAGAGCTGGTTTCTAGAGCCTTTAGTCATTTATTGTGCAAATCAGCGGGTTGATCTCTGTTTGGAGAGAAGGATGGATTGAAAGCTATTATTGTCAGTAAAACAGTTCCGTGCACCAGGTAGCAGAGAAGGCTATCCACTATGTTTTGTGCCACCCATGCAAACACACTAGTGTGGGAGGAAATGCAACTATTTAGCTCTACAGTGGTGGTTGTTTTCCCCCATCCCTTGCTTGAAATGTACAACGGATACAGTCTATGCAGATGAAATCTACAGCCCAACTCCAAGGCACATTTTTTAAAAACCCACATGTAAAAGGAAAAGCATTTCTCATGGTCTTTAAACCCGAGATTGTAAACTGGCAGTACCAGGCTAAATATGAATTACATGAAATTTTTTATTTGTTCTTTAAATGAATTAAAGTCAGCTTTTAAAACTCTAGAAATTTCACATGAAAATCTAGACTTCTGTCTTTTTTTCTGAAAATTCATCAGATCAGCAGTAGTGGGCCTGGCATCTGGAATAACTGACTGGAGTTGAGCTACAGGCCTCACCCCTCCCTACTGTATTACACCCCATTGCTTTACACATATGGTCATGTAACTGGGCTTAGCTGCTATTGCGTTTATGGTCCCCTCTTTTAAAGCATGTCCTGTTAGTATTTTAGGGGTTGTTTTTTTTAGGTTTTGAGACATCTGACTGCCCAAAAAAAGTCTTCCTGATAAGGCTTTACAGTTTTTGGCAGTATGTTGAATAAAACAAGCCCTCAGGGTTTCCACTGTAAGTTGTAATAACCTCATATTAATTTTTTTCTTTCTTTTGCCTCATAAGAATTTGAAGTCTGGGACAATACTAATAAATTGTATGTTGATATCCCTTCAGCCCAGGAAAGGGGGAAAGAAAAATATGAAGTCATAGATTCTCTTCTCTCTTCCTGCACTTACACTCCCAAATTCAAACTATAATAAAAGAGAAGGGTCACTAAAGGTTGAAAAACAAAATAACCTCATCACAAAAGGAAAACAAATTGAAAAAGAGCTCCACAATTTCAGGGTTTTCTCACTCGCAGTCTTTTGGTTGCATATAAACAGGTTGCAGATGTATTTCAGCAACAACCAGATTCTGCGAAATTAATGTCACCTACCTTGTGGAAAAATGTGGAAACACATATACACATATACATTGCTAATGCAAAAATTAGTATGTGTATATATTTTTGTGTATATGTGTGTATGTGTATATGTATGTGCATGTGTATATACATGTGTCTATATGTTTATGTGTATGTATATATAAGTATAGTAGGTCTGTATATATGTGTGTGTATATGTATGCGTGTGCACGTCTGTCTATATGTGTGTGTATGTGTGCATGTACGTGCATGTGTATATACATGTGTGTCTATATGTGTTTATGTGTATGTATATATAAGTATATGTAGGTCTGTATATGTGTGTGCACGTCTGTCTATATGTGTGCATGTATGTGCATGTATGCATGTGTCTATCTGTTTATATGTGAAGTATATGTTTGCATATATGTGTATAAGTGTGTGCATGTACATGGATGTCTATATGTGTGTATATGTGTGTGTGTGTATGTGTGTGTTTTTATGTGACAAGATAATGAGGCAAACTATGCACTGCCTGTCAATACCGCCCTCCCTTCCCTGAAAGTAAAAGCCCTATTTGTTCAGGTATAGGAAACACCAGCTCCTCTCAGCCAGCAGCTAACCTACATGAACCCCAGGGACTGGATTGTGACCAGCCTAATTCAGTTTTGGGGACCTCATCCTTCTTGGTAGTGTCTGATCTGCAGGTAGGCAAGTGAGCTGGTTCCAGTTGCAGAAAAAAAAAAATTGTGCTTCAGTGGAGAACCGAGTATTTTCTAGATTCTAGAGGACCCCTGAGATTGTCTGATTCACGGAAGCTATTTTATAACCCTGTAAATTGTTGATCATTGATCATAAAGCTAAGTAATTCTTGTCTACAAACTTGCAAATTCTGTCCCGTCCAATAAATGTTCAGTTGATTCCCTCTTCCACTCCCTCACTGAGGAAACCCAGTTACATATGTGCACGTGTGGTTCAGGGTTCCTGATCTGTAAATCTGCTTGTTCTTTCGATTCTCTTTGGAGCTGGTTATCACACCTGCCTGGTGTCCCCCTGAGTTTAAATAAGGCTTTCAAATATGTCCACCTTGATATCTGCATAAGCATCAAGATATCATCCTTCTTTGAAGTATATCCTTCAACATGGCCAGGGAGCTGTGAAGGGAAACTGAGGAAGGGCTCTGGGTCAGTAACACTGCTCACTGATGTCTGTTCTCTTCTCCTTCCAAGACCTGGTGATTCACTTTTTGGCTTCCAGGTGAAGGGCAGGACCCTCGGACAGGTTCTGGGCCAAGTGATGGAAGCAGAGGGCCAGGCAGGGCTGCTGTCAGAAGACTACACCCAGCTGCACAGTCCGCCCCACTCTGGTCCCGTGGTATGTGGTCCAGGGCAGTGGGTGCAACAGTGACCCCCCAAAATTCACATCCACCTGGAACTGCAGGATATGACCTTATCTGGAACAGGGTCTTTGCAGAGGTAATTAAGGTAAGGCTCAAGATGAAATCATCCTGGATGACATCATCCTTAATCAACAATGAAAAGGAGAAGACCCAGAGACCCAGAGGAGAAGGCCAGGTGAAGATGGAGGCAGCCACTGAAAGGATGCAGCCATAAGCCAAGGGATGCCAAGGAGTTCCAGGAGCTGTCAGATGCTAGGAGAGAGGCACGGGGATTCGCCTCAGAGCCTCCCAAATGAGCCAACCTGCTGACTCCATGATTTCAGACTTCTGGCTTTCAAAACTGAGAGAGGATAAATTTGTTTGAAGCCACCAGTTTGTGGAACTTTGTTATGCTGTCCCAGGAAGTGGACACAGCCAGCCATGTCCAAGATGGTGAGTGTCTCCCAGGCCCCTGAGTGGCCACAATGAGCAGAGGCTCCCACTGACCTAAGATAGGCATGTAGCAAGAGTCAAAATTAAACTTCAGTTGTTTTTCATGACTGAGATTTAGAGATTAGTTACCCCTAACTTATCCTGACTAGCATCACTTCTTTACCTAATAAAATGACAAAAGACTCTTCAGGAGAACGACTTTTGCCTCTTCCCCTCCTTCCTGCCTGGACCAGGGTTCGAAGTGCATCCACAGTGAAAAGAATGAGGAAGAAAGCCAACATCTCAAGATGGTGGAGCAGACACAGGGACGGAGCTTGGGAGCCTGATGGCTTTGTCAAGCAGCTACACTAATGTTAGCCAAGGCCTCCTCCCTCCAGACTTCTCATTAAGTTAGAAAAATACCCTCCCAGGTACTCAAGCCACAAGGAAACTGTGTTTTCTGTTATTTTCAGCCAAAATCATTCTTACATAAACCAAGTGATAGACACATATTTTGGGTTTTCAGCAAACTTCTGGGATACAGTGGAATTGCAACTTATGTTGGTGGTTTGGGTCTAAAGTCATACCAGGAAAAGAGAAAACTACATCTGAAAATCTCTTACAGCACACATAAAGTACAGTCACATGGTATATAAGCAAGTACATGCAGCTGCTGTGGAATAAAATATTACCGACTCAGGGTCTGAAGAGAAGACTTTGTCCTTTCTTAAGGGCTCCCTGCAGGGAGGGGGAGAAACGTGCTGACCAGGTGGAAGCCGGCCCCTCCGCACCTCGGGTGTGAGCACACACGCGTATCTGGGGACAGCTTGAGGCTCCCCTCTAAGAAGTCCCTTGTACAGGCGGAAGGGGGTCCTCTTATACTCAGGTAGGGAAGGTGAGGTCTTGAGGAAGACCTTTCTTTCTGGTAAGTTAGCAGAAGGGGGCACTGGAAAAGGTCACAGTATTTATCCAGCCAGAATTTTTTAATCTATCATGGGGTATTTGCCCAGGGAGAAAAATACTGAAAGTGATAAAGAATTTGCTAAGTTTTTCAGGGAAGTAAAGGGTGAGGCTTTCTTTGTTATTTAAGGCTTTGCCCTTGGAATACACAGCAGGAATTTCCACTGATGATGGAGGGGATATTTTCCTCCATTGTGTCAGCCATACTGATGGAGCACACTGGAGACAGAAATCTTTACAGTCAGTCGATCAGGGCCCTGGAACGTACATCTGAGAACTGGATGAAGTGGTTGTCTTATGTTTAAACACTCACATCACACTCAGACCAGAGAGGTCCCCGAGGAGAGAGCCAATTCCTTCCCACCTCCAGACTCACACACCTTCCGAGACTCTCTGAGCAGAAGAAAAGGGGGAGCAGCCTATGCTGGAGCTTCCCTCCTGTGCTCTCTCTCCCCAGAGCAAACACAGTTTAATTTACACAAATTAAACACGTTAATGAAGATTCCCCTCTACCTGACGCTCCTGACTCTGGGACAGATGAGGCACTCCTGGGTTTTCCCATGTCATGGGCTGTGCCCGAGTGGCAGCAGAGGATAGCTGCTCAAATCCTGGCATGAGTACCTACCAGCTACATGGTTTAGTGACTTTGTGCCTCAGTCTCCTTGGCTGTAAAATGTGGATCATCAGAGTACCTGCCTCACAGGTGGCTGTGGGATTAAAGGAGGAAATGTATGTGAATTGCCTAACCCAGCGTTAAGTACTTAGGGTGGTGAAACAGCAGCATTTTTAGTGGCTATCTGAAGTGATGCACTACTCGCCCCTCTATAGTCGAGCATACTAGGAGCAAAATGAGGTCAAATATGTGTTACAGAATTATCTTTAGTGTTCATATATGTTGAATTCTTCACTTAAGCCTCTCAACAAGATAAGGTCTCGAGATCAAGTTCATTGTGTGACCCCTGGGCCCAAGTGCCAGTACAGAGCCCCCTCTACTAGGCAATCCCATTAGCAACCAGAAATTTCTTCTAGTTCCACACTGAGCTGATGTGGGGATCCACATTGAAAAAAAATGACCAAATTTAGGGTAAATCTATTATATACATGTGTCAAAGTTTAAGTGAACTTCTGCTTTACAGATACTAAATTGCTATCCTTTACAACACTATATATATAAAATGTATCCTCATTTTACAGAGGAGGAAACTGAGGCACATAAAACTCAAGCCTCTGCCTGCGTTACATGAAACAGCGGAGAGGCTATCTACCCCGAAGAACAGAGCACTGGATTTCCACAAGTAGCAAAACCATGAGAGACCGTGGCCTGAGGTGTGATTCTATAATTCACAAATGGAATTGGGCACCACATAGTGATATGAAACGCGCCTTTCTCGCTTTTAATTCTGCCTAAAGTTGTTTCTGTGCATGAACCAACAACCTAGCTCATTCTTTTTAATAGGTGCACAGCATTCCCAAGTATAATTGTGGCAAAATTTATCTTTGAGTAGTTTTAAATACATATAATTTAGAGGTATTAAGCTCTGTGTCAAAATTTGTATAATTTGAGATTTTTTTTTTTTAATAACAGGAAAGTACAACTTTTGCAGATAAACAACTGAAGTTTTGTTTTTCCTTTTTTAAATTTAACTGACTTCACAAATGGTGAGTAACTTGGGTCATTTCATTTGGAAAAAGAATCACAGAATCATAAAGGGAGACAAGGAGGGGCACATTTTTAAAAAGTAAATGTGTACATTTAGTCTACATCTCAATGATCTACATCCTGCCCAGAACTTGATGAAAGGGCTTCCTATAAACAGAACATTTGCATTCAATTCCCACCCCACCACCCGAGTTATAAATCCAGGGGAACTGTCCACAACAGTGCCCTGAAAACACAAGGTCTCCTGAAGCTCGCATGTTGACAAACCCATGACTTATGGTCTGTTCCCACTTTTTTCCCATTTCTCGTGATAAGAGAATCTAGACCTTTCTAAAAGCGTAATAGGAAGTCGAAGGCTATATCAGAGCATGAAAGGAGACTATTTAAGCCACAGAAGCCCAGCAGAGCAGAACCACTTTGCTTATATTTCCAAAGACTAATTGAGCCCAGGTCCAAGGGACCAGTGAGGACGGAAGCTGCCATGCATTCAAGCAAGCCACAGCTTGGACTTCTCCCCGCATTACTCATCTCTCTCAGCATCTTTGAGGAATGGAGGAGACACAAGCGCTGCCAGAGTGCACAAGATTCATTGCTCTGCCACTGAGAAAAGGAAGCACAAGAAAACAGACCTCTTTTCATCTCCGTGGGGCAGAAGAGCACAGGGGAAGAGTCCAGGGTTTGTTAGAGCAAACTGGGAATAAACACAGGCTGCTTTTCTGGGCAGCAGCCACTTCTGAGTACCCGGGAATCTTAGCTATGAAAGTGCTTTAGGAAGCATAATCCCTTTGCAGGGGGAGTCATTCTAGTGAAATAAATGAATAAAATAAAAAAAGGTAGAGTCATTCACGTAATCACTTTGAGAGCTTACTGTTTGCATATGCTGGGGCTGCGGCAAGGAACAAAGAAGATGCTTCCAATGAGCAGATAAGCAGACAAGATCACCGCAGAGAACGATATGTGCTATGAAGATAGCAGACAAGATAAGGTGAAGAACCAGTAAGAGATGGGGGCGGGGCAGGGGGGGTTTGACTGAATCAGAAAAGCTGTAACTGAAGGGATGAAATGTGAGTTGAGGCCGATCAAGAAAGAGTTGGCTGAGTGAAGACACGGAAGCAGCAGAGTGTTTCAGTCAAAGGAACAGCTGGTGCAAAGGTCTGGAGGTGGAAGTAAGCTTGGTGTGCCCGAAATCAGAAAGGAGGCCCGAGGGACTAGAGTGCACACATGGAGGGCATCTTCATATATTCCCAAGGATGTTCAGACCAGGGAAGAAGAGAAATAATCCAAATGTCTAGGAATGCAAGCCTGGTCAAATTAATCATGGCACATCACTGGGGAGGATATTTCTTTATCAGCTAGGACTCTCACTAGGAGGTAACACAGATTAACTAGATCAGGTGTACAGGTCAGGGGTGTCTCACTGAATGTAATTTATTCATCTCACAAATATTTACTGAGTGTTCTGGAATCAGAGGGACTAGGTTCAAATCCCAGGTCTTTCCCTTACTAGCTATGGAGAGTTGGAAAAAAAAAAAAATTTTTTTTTCATGAGAAAACTTGCAGATTTACAGAACAATCATGCATAAAATACAGGGTCCCCACATACCACCCTATTATTATCACCTTGCATTGGTGTGGAACATTTGTCAAAATTCATGAAAGCACATTTTTATAATTGTATTATAGTCCACGGTTTAACTTTGTGTTCACTGTTTGTGTTGTGCAATTTCATGAATTTCTTTTTTTTAATTTTATTCTTTTAACATAAACATACAACCTAACCTTTCCCCTTTTAACCACATGGGCACTTCGGCAAATTTCTTAATGCCTCCATGTCCTCAGCACTTAATGGAGATTAAAAAGAGATCTAACTCTGCAGCTATTGGGAATATTAAGTGGGAAAATGCTTATATGGATCTTGCATGGGGCTGGGTACCTGGTACACACTCAACAAATGTTCACAAAATTATTAGGTGGGTGTTGACAATGCCATAGTGAGCAAAAATCAACTATGGTACCTGCTCTCAAGATGCCTACAGCCCGTGGCAGAGAAGCATATAAATCACATGATTGCGCAGCAAGTGTAAAATTGCAGCTGTCCTACATGCTGTGAATGAGGGTGCCGTGACAGCACTGCAGGGGCACTGCCCTGACAAGGGAGGTCTTACAGGGCTTCCCAGAAGAAGTGACCATTGACCCATGGTCTGTGGGGACACGTCCCATGTGTCCATTGTCACCTGTGGCCTGTTATCTCTGCTACGTTGGGGACCTGGCTTCATTCTCTTTTCTCCCTGTAGTCCCACTCTCTATTCTTCATGGCTCACCTGCAGCTCTGGAGATGAGCTGCTTGGACCCAGCCTCGTGAGCAGCACTGTCTCGGCCTCAGTTCCGACTCTGATCATCAGGAAGGGATGGTTGGTGGATGCAACCTAGGCCAGGTGTTATCATGAGGTAAGGTCAATCTTCGTCAAGCAGGTGGGGTCCCACTGCATCAAGTGGTGGACAGGGTATGGAATAACCAAAGATGAAGAACCAAAGGTGAGCAGAGACCAGCAGGGAGTTGACGGCAACCTGGGCAGATCCTCCACATAAACGACCACTCTAGTTCCACAGGGACAGCTCCAAGGGCAGAAACCTCCACAAAGTTTCTAATAAAATATGAAGTGACTGAAAGCAGAAAGTCCAATTACACTACAGCCATGGCTACAATAAAATAGGCAGAGATGTGGGTAGAGCCTGCAGAGAATATGCAAAAATCAGAGACACAGCACTGCACGGATCTGGCTACAAGTTTGGCCTCTGCAGCCAGCCTGCTGGGATTCAAGCCCCTCTGCCATCTGCTGCAAGCGGCTTCGGGCAAGCCAGATAATCTCTCCATGCCTTAGTTTCCCCACCTGCAAGATGGGGATAAGAGCAGTGCCTCCCTCACAAAACTGTGAGGATTCAGTGAGTAATTGTGGGTGGGGGTGGGTACACGCCTAGCACTTGGAAGGCACTGCGTAATGTCACTTCTGCAGAGGGGCAAAGGCAACAGGGGAAGTTCAGTCGATCAACACAAGGAGCTTCTAGCAACCCAGCATTGAGCTGGCAGGTAAAACAGAGCTTGGCCTGGAATCAGAACAGGGACGTCCATTGCCTAAGGAGAGAATGTGATTTCCTTTCTTCACGTTTTTCTTTATTGTTTAAAAACTAATCCCGATAGAGACTTAGCCTTAATTCTGGCAAAAGTTATACAACAGATGAAGGGAAAAGATGTGTTCCACAGCAGTGCAGTGGGCAGAGGGGTGGCAGTGGCCTCCTCTTGGCATGCACACTTCCCAACTGCCCCCCCCCCCCCGTCACCACTCTGGCAAGGACAGCTTAGATAACGACAACAACAAAATCAAACATTTGGGCTCAATGTATCTGAATGCCCCAGCAGGTGCGTAAAGCAAGCAAGGACTTTGCAGAGCACCTTCTGAAGTGAGCATACTAATCCACTGAGTCAGGCTTCCAAAGGGCACTTGTGCCATGCCGGGGGGTGGGGGACCCTCCTCAGTTGTGGGGAAAGGACAAATTGCAGGGGCGTGCTGTCTGGAGTCACTACAGGATGTTCTAGGCTGTCACATTCCTGCGCCGTTAGCATTTCTGTGACAAAAGTTGAGACCAATTAACAACAGCATGGAAAGCAACCAGTGGCTGGTGAAGGGATGCAGGTAGATAAAACACAGGAGAAAATCAAGGATGTAAGCAGCAGAAAAACCACACAGATGACATTGGGTGATAATCTGTTAAAAGTGGTCTGCCTTCATTCTCTCCTCCTCTCTGCTCTCTTGTTCAAATCAGCACCTAGAGGCATTTGATCTGATACACAAAGATACAGACTTGGCACATGTCCATAGGCTCAGTTATGGTAAATATACATACACCTGCAAATACATCTACATATACACATACCTAATACACAGTATCTATGTATACATTTTATATATATATATATAGATATAGATATAGATATAGATATAGATATAGATATAGATATATATGGTTTTTTGATGTTCAACAACCCGTGCTACCCTGCTTCAATTATAAGAAATAAAATTCTTTATCTTGAGAAGAAACCAAGATCCTAGCAACTAATGAGCCTTAACATCAAGCTGTAATGAATTTCGTGTTGTGCTGCATGACTTGAATAGAATAATTCTAGGCCGGTTGTAACGGGGCGTATCTTTAACCCCTTTGTTCCACAAAAGCAGAAACTGGGGGAGGAAGCAGTGGGAAAAGCTTGCACGGCAGGGTTGGGACTGGTCTGCAGAGGGTCCGTGAGGCCAAGTACTCCAGGGCTGACTTCCAGCTCAGCCCCAAGAAGTGGGCGGACCCCCCTCCATGGCACACCGTTTGAACACATCAGATATGTGTGTGAGCGCCAAGGGATGCTACTTACAAGATTTTACATTCTATTTAGAGGGAAGCCCTTTCAGAAGCGGGAACAGAAAAGCTCAGTCCCTTCCAACAATTCTGTTCTCTCATTATTTGTCAAATATTGATGCTCCCCCTCCTCCCTCAATTTCCCAATATCTCTGTCGTTTCTTTCTTGGGAACCAGTAGCTGATGGAGGAGCGAGCCTACCCTGCTTCCTGGCTGTTAGCTACTAGTAAAGAGAACAGAAAATGAGCCCCTCATCCCATAGAGACACGGCAGCCCTACCCTGCTGCTTGTGTTTTGTTAGCTGTTTTGTAAAAGTTGCTTGATTCATTTTTTCAAGCAGCAGCATAATTAGGGATAAACATCTTTACGGATACTTAAGAAGCAAAAGACAGCGCTCCTTAATCATTTATGCAAGTTCTTGCTTCTTATCTAGGGAAAAAGTAACAAGAACAACTTGTCAGGTCTGTAGCTACATTTTTAGATACGATGTTTCAAAAAACTGCCTTCTTTTCAGGGAGGAAGACAACCTCTTTAACCATGAAGTGCTTTCCTTTAACTGTTTTTAATAAATGTCTACACAATTGAGTAGGAAATCCGTATTTTTGAATAGTGGCATTTCCAACAATGAAGCTGGACACTCAGGTGTCTTCTTTTTATTACTAAAGGTATTTAAAAATGTCTAAGACACGGGCATTCGATTTAGTTGTTTTGGAAAATCCTAGAGAGTCAGTAAGAGTTGTTACCTCTTAGGTCTATAAACTATAAAACTACCCTAGGGCAAAGTGTTCCTGGTGATGTTTGTTTCTTTCATTTCATGTGACATTTATTTAAGCAAGAACAGGAAACCCAAACTCCTAGAGTGCAGTCTCAGGGCCAGGCCGATAATGCGAATGTGGAAAGTCAGTCGGGCGGGAAAGGCAGAGGCCAGGGGGAGGTCAGCACCCAGCGCTGAGCATCGCGGAGAAGCCACGCACCCAGAGTTGGAAAAACAGCAACTTATTCAGTCTTTTTCAAAACTCGGTGCAAGACACAAAAAAATGTATCTGTAAGCTTGATAAAGCCTGTAGGGTCCCAGTTTGCAACCACTGATTTACAATTTCTAAGTTGGACCAAGAAATACCTAGCCTTCCACATTTGATCTCTTATATTTTATCATCAGATTTACCAAAGAATGGCCATCCATGTCCTGTGAATATGATTTGGTTCTGTAGACTTTACAGGACTTTCCTCTTTTCTTGTAATATGCATTTTTGTCTCACCTTTTTATAAAATACAAGGCATCATAAATGACTGCCAAATGTCCTCCATCTCTCAAACAAAAATTCTCAAATGCAAATTTAAATTTCCTTTAATCTGAAAAGCAAAATTAAGAATGACAGCTTAAAACCATTCACTGAGAAGTTAATATATATGTTTTGAAATTTTCCTCTTTCTTTTGCCTCTCTACCTTCTTTGTCTCTCCCTCCTGCCTTGTGGAAGAAATGCAGATGTCCTTATATAGATAGTGGTGAAGGTGGTGAACACATAAATGTATGACCATGCAGAGAACCATCGATTATTTACTTGAGATGGAATGTATGGTGAGTGAACAAAACCATATTAAAAAAAATGGGTTGATGACAAAACCTCGAGGGCAATATACTGAGTGAAATAAGCCAGACACATAAGGACAATTATTGCAGGGTCTCACTGATAGGAACTAATTATAATATGTAGCTGGTGGTGGATACCTGAAACTATCAAACTACAACCCAGAACCCATGAATCTCGAAGACAATTGTATAAAAATGTAGCTTATGAGGGGTGACAATGGGATTGGGAAAGCCATAAGGACCACACTCCACTTTGTCTAGTTTATGGATGGATGAGTAGAAAAATAGGGGAAGGAAACAAACCAACAAACAGACAAAGGTACCCAGTGTTCTTTTTTACTTCAATTGCTCTTTTTCACTTTAATTATTATTCTTGTTATTTTTGTGTGTGTGCTAATGAAGGTGTCAGGGATTGATTTAGGTGATGAATGTACAACTATGTAATGGTACTGTGAACAATCAAATGTATGATTTGTTTTGTATGACTGAGTGGTATGTGAATATATCTCAATAAAATGAAGATAAAAACAAAAACAAAAACAAAACAAAAAAAAAAACCATTCAATGAGAAGTTAATATATATGTTTTTAAATCTAAGTGGGGGGGGGGGATCTGTAAAAAAAGGACATACCAACAAAAACCTTTTCTCCTTTCCTCCCATTCTAAAAAACTATTATCAGAAATTGTTCTCTCTCAAGTGTCCTCTTTAAACAGATTTTCCTAATTTACTGGGCAAGTTCACCTGCCATTCCTCCCTGATGGCTTTTCCTCAAGCCCCAACAACCCAGGGAAGACTCTTAGCTCAGTCCTGTAAAAGGCCTGGTAACCAGCATTGACCTGGAATTCACACAGTTGCCGACACACGGATAAAAAGCATCTGGAGAATTTGTCAGCAGTTATTTTCTGCTGTTTATGATTCCTGGAAGACTCACGCGAGTGCTCAGAACGCTGGAGCATGCATTTATATGGGTCTGGTGGACCACTGGGTACAGCAATCCTCTGCGTTGAAGATGCTTTAGGAAATTGTTTGCAAGCTGCTGGTGCACTGGGACGATTTTAGATAAGCTGAAGCTTTTACACTAAATAAATGTTTGGAAGCGTTGACTGTAAAAAAAAAAAATAGCTTGAACACTGTCCCAGACATGGTTAGATTTTCACTTATTTTGGGGTGGGATGCAGTGTAGAAAGGGGCTGCTGTAATATCCTGATATGAAGGATATTTTGTTTGGGGATGGGGGATGGTAAGCTAGTGTGTCCCTATCAGCTGCACCTGGACTTTTCCATCATCATTACACAGCTCCTCACTGCTGTATGTGACAGTAAATTCCTCTGGGATCTGTGAGGAAAAGGACAATGATAAAGGAAATATGAACACAAAAAGTACCGTGGCTTAATTAAGCAAGATAGAGATCTATTTCTCTCCTGTGTAAACACCAGCTAGTGCTAAATATTCCAGGGCTAGAGTTGTGCCTCCATGACCAGGAGGATCCTAGCTCCTTCCATTTTTTCCACTGATCGCCTTAATAATCTCATGAAAAATGGTGGCTGCATAAGCTCCAGACACCATGTCTAGAATCCAGTCAGCAGTAAGGTAAAACTCTCAAGAATGGCACCTGATTTTTAAGAACACTTTTGGAAAGTCGCATCCGCCACTTCCCCCTGCAGAGTCAAATGGCTACGCTTGGCTACAGGAGTGACTGGAAATGCAGGTTTTACTCCAGGTGGCCATGTGCTCAGCGTAAATGGGGGTCTTATGATTAAGAAAGGAGAACAGATATTGGGAGACAATCAGAAGGCTCTGTCTTAAGACTGTACTACAACTATCAAATACTTAAAGTTTATTACTATTTTTATCATTACTTTCCTAAATAATAATAAACACTGTGGGGCCATGTGTTTTTACACCCACCAGCTGCAGCAATCTTCACAACCATCTTCCCTGGCAGCACGACCAGCCCCATTTCTCCATCAATGAGTAATCGGAAGCACAGACATTTGAACTGCTCAAGGTGACGCAGCAAGTTGTGCCAGATGGTCATGCTCCAAAGCTAACAGCAGCTTTGGCCTCTCCTAATTTCCTGTTCTCCATATCCAGCCTCACACTGACTGAGATGCATCTCACACAGGCAACCGAGGCCTGGGAACTCACTGCTTTTCTGGTGCCTGGGTACTGAGTGCAAGTCACCACACCAAGCTCTGACTGTCCAGCCCGAGGCAGCTGCAGGCTGGCAGGGAGGTCGCAAACAGGCAGTCTCAGGTGGAATTTAGATCACAGACGATTGGGGGGACAGGGGGATAGTTGTTTAGAAGAGAGGAAAATCCAATAACCCTGTGCCCACACTCCCATGTGGCAACCCACGCAAGAGCTGAGAGGCAGCCCCTCGTAGCCAGGGAGCCTCTCCACAGAGACCCCGCTTACACCTGGCTGCTTCACTGAAATTGACCTTACCCGCCTGGCCCCCTGGGCCTCTGAGCTTATGACCCACGGGAAGGGGGATTACAGCTGGGCTACCTGCCACACAGAAAAATAACAAAAAAGGATGTCAGGGCTATTAATCCGGTACTTTTTATCATCATTAAATTGAAGAGAAAACTGAAACAGCGGCTGCAATCTCTCTTTGATCTACAGCAAAGGTATGTTAATAACCACAATTCTGGGGAGGCAGCCGATTAACATGGAATTTAGTAGCATTCCTGTAAGAGCCACTGTCAGGAACGTTCGTAGCAAATGAGTTTTCTAACTAGCTCATGAATACATAAGTGAAGGGATAATTTTGGTTGCTAGGCTGGTTCACTGCTGGAAGGTGAAGACAGCTGGATGTTCGTTTTGGGGGTGCAGTGTGGATAGCAAAGGATTATTTAGTAAAAAAAACCTTCATTGTAAAATACATGCTTTAATCTATAAAGCCCTAAGAAGGGGATTTGGTTTTAAGTCTCTTATGGGTCCCTACAGAGACCAACAATACAGAAATCACCCAATTTCTTTTTCTTGGCCCTTTCTCTGTAAATGTTAACAAGTTTCATCTATCATAAGCCATGCAAGTTTCACAATTTCACAGTTAGCGAGATGGCCTCTACAAACAGACTGTGAACATTCTGATGGCACTCAGATCTGAGGCGATTTACAGTGTACCATGCAAACTGACCCCAAAACACAGCAGCCTATACAAGGCACACGGGTTTTTTTTGTTTTGTTTTGTTTGTTTGTTTGCTTTGTCTCAGGTAGAGCATCCTGGGCTAGCAGGGCAGTTTTGAAATTCTCAACCTGTAGCTCCCCATTGCTGTGCTCAAAGTGCCAAAGGGGCTCCTCTGATTTCCGCCATCACATCTGCATCCACAGCAACAGGAAGAAGCAAAGGTCCAGGGGACTACACATTTATTCTCCTTACAAGAAAGTCCCAAATGTTACAGTCCCTTCCACTGTCATTGGACAGAGTTTAGACACACGGCCTCAGCCAGCTGCAAAGGAGGCTGGGAAATGTAGTCTTTCGCTGGGCATTCGTGTGCTCCAATAAAACTTGGGAGTTATAGTATTAAAGGAAGAAGGTGAAAAAGGATCTTAGTGGGCAATGAGCACTCACATCCACACTGGAGAAGGGAGTGCTTCCCAAACATGGAAAAAATTCAAAATGCTCATCTCTTTCTGAACACAACCTGGTATACAATGTAGCAATAAGTCTTGGTGAAAGGGGATGGGGAGCTTTATGAACAAGGATGATGCACCCTGAGATCCCCAGGAGACATGGTGAGGCAGACCATGGGCTCTGGAGTTGGATGCTGAATTAGAATCCCAATTCTAATATGTTCTCACTGTTTGACCTTGGACAAGTTATTTTACCTTCCTGGGCCTTTGTTCTTTATTAGTAAAAATGAGATGAAAGTAGCACCTACCTCAGAGCGCTACCGGGAGGAATGAAGGGGATAATGCACGTAAAACTCATAACACAGCACCTGGCTGCAGTTCCCACCACCGTGACTGCACCCATCCAGGGGAAAGGAGAGAGGCAGGAGGAGCACACACTTATTCCTTACACCTCGGGGTCCTTAAAGTGGTGTGCATCACTTGTGCCCACACTCCTTGGACAGAAATCTCCTTAGGCAGCCTTACCTAACTGCAAGGGAGGCTGGGAAATGCAGTCCTGAAACATTTTTTTCTTTCAATATTCTGACAAGGAGAGAAGCTCTCCATAATGCAGCTATGTTCATGCTAATCCCCAAATCATATTTCCAGAGCTGGGTTCTTTTGTTATTGTTGGCTGCTTCCACTGCTATTTTTCTGATAGACAGTGTGGTTAGTGGAGTCTTTGCTAGTAAGTGTCACCATAATCTTGAAAATCATACAGCTTTCTACTTCTATGAATCAGTGGCTCCAATTTCAAGAGCTCTTCAAACAGTGGGATTTCAAGACTAATGCAAGTGCTTTTGAGGAAAAACTGCCGCAAAATCAGATTCAGAGGACTTTGTTTCCAAAATCTTCAAACATACAATTTCCCTACATATGACACACGTTAGTTTTTGGACATTCCAAGGTGCTATCCATAATGCCTATAACTGCCTCCAACACACAGATGAGAAACTGGTGATAATAAAGAACCTACGCAAGGTCACGTTTGGCTAAGCCAGAATTCGATTTTAAGTTTGCTTATTTCCAAAGCAGGATCTCGAAGTTCAGAGAATGTACTGACAACAAATGCAATTGGAAAAACAAGTCTTAATTATTCAAGTTCTGTTCATTGTTTCTATTTGAACCAAATGTTTAGAATGTTGTCACTCCAAATATTTTGCTTTGAGTCAAAAGCTCTATATTTGAGATTTATGAAAAATGAAGCCAACGGAGGGCACTAAAACCAGTGTGTAAGCAGTGGGAATATTCCAAATATTTAACAACTGGGTGAGCAGGTGCTCACTGGCATGCTGCATCTGTCTATGCATATCAGCTAAGGTCTAACTCTGCCTGTATGACAAAAAAAGGTCATAAATTATCTTTAAAAGGGAGCTCAAAAATTGTCTCTTAAGAGACCACATCAGAAACAAGCATGTCACATTTCAATAATTCCAACACAGGCAGAAATTTGTATTTTTGCTTTTGTTTCCCTCTTTTCCTCTTCCAGCACTGAAGAGAGAAACATTGCTCTCGGAGAAACCCAAGTCAAGTGACTGGCATTTAGGGCCCACTTGGTAATGAAAAACTCATTTAAAATCCTAGAATTACTCTCTGTTTGTGAGAAGCTCATTTCTGGAGAATTAAGTGGGAACTTGATATAAAAACACAGAAGCAAAGCACATCTTGCACCTCATGTTCACACAAGTGTGAGCTCCCTGTACGGCAACTCATTTATTCTTCTATTTCATTTTTTTAAATTACTATTTAAAGATTCACTGTATTTTTACTAGTTTTTCAAGATTATTTATTCTCCCAAATTAGGCACAGAAAAGGCAGAGGGCATGATTGTTCATGTTCCCTGGGGCTACTGTAAGCCCATTTCCACCACGTGTGTTTGCAAAAACCACAGAAAGCCCACAAAACCCCTCCCCCATTTTCTCTTTCCCTCATCCTGTCTTTGTTTGATCTCTCTCCTTCATTCTAAAAGCAGCTATTTAAACAAATTTAATTAAGTTAAAAAGTATATGATCCCCCAGTTCTATGGTCCACTGATTTTTGATACGGCCCCCAAATCCACTAAACTGGGACAGAACAGTCTCTTCAACAAATGGGGCTGGGAGAACTGAATATCCATAACGAAAAGAATGAAAGAGAACCCCCACCTCACATCCTATACAAAAATTAACTCCAAGTGGACCAAAGACCTCAATATAACAGACGGCACAATAAAACTCTTACAAGATAATTTAGGAAACATCTTCAAGACTTAGTAATAGGAGGTAACTTCTTAGACCTTACACCCAAAGCACAAGCAACAAAAGAAAAAATAGATAAGTGGAACTCAAAATCAAAAGCTTCTGTGCCTCAAAAGACTGTCAAAAGAAGAGGCAGCCAACTCAATGGCAGAAAATATTTGGAAACCATATATCTGATAAGATACTGACATCCTGCATATATAAAGAAACCCTACAACTAAATAACAATAGTACAAAATAGCCCAATTATAAAATGGACAAAAGATATTAAAAGGCATTTTTCCAAAGAGAAAATGTGAATGGCTCAAAAACACATGAAAAAAATGTTCATCCTCACTAGACATTAGGGAAAAGTAAATCGAAACCACAGTGAGATATCATCACACACCAATAAGAAAGGCTGCCATCAAACAAACAGGAAACAACAAATGCTGGAGAGGATGTGGAGAAATTGGAACTCATGTTCACTGCTGGTGGGAATATATAACAGCAGAGTCGCTGTGGAAGACAGTGCTGGTTTCTCAGAAAACTAGATATTGAATTACCCTAGGATCTGGCAATTCTACTTCTTGGTATATACCCAGAAGATTTGAAAGCAGTGAAATGAATAGAAGTTTGTACACCGATGTTCACAGCAGCATTGTTCACAACTGGCAAGAGATGGAAACAATCCAAGTATCTTTCAACAGACGAGTGGATAAACAAAGTGTGGTATATACATATGATGGAATACTATGCAGCAGTAAGAAGGGAATAAGATCCTGAAACATATGGCAACATGGATGAACCCTGAAGACATAATGTTGAGTGAAATAAGTCAGACACATAAGGAGAGATGTTGTATGTTACCACTTCTATGAACTCCCTGACAATGTAAAATCCATGTCTTATAATGTAGAATATTGGGGACCCAGAGATAGACAGAAGCTAGTGAGGGGGAATGATAGTCTAATATGTTCAGATATGTTAATGAGGGTGAATTTAAAGGTATGAGAACAGAAAAGGGTGATGATTGTTTGTTAATGGGATTGTAAGTATCAGAGCTGTACTGAAGGCGAACAGAATTGAAAGGGATTGTTTACAGGCATGTATCTCACAGATCAGCACCACAAATAGGGATAGGTGCTCGCATGATATACTTCTAAGGTATGACACTGGTACAGAGAGCTGACAACAGAGTGGTATATGGGAAAAATGTACCTATGGCATACTAGGGACCATAATTAATATGAATACCTGACTAGTACCACACAAATATTAGGGACAAATAACTAAGGGCTGAAAAGAGCTATGGGGTGTTTTGTGTCATGAGAATTGTTTAAAATGGACACTGATGAGGACTGGACAACTAAGTGATGATAATGTGAGATACTGACTGATTATCATGGACAGAACATATGCTATGTGAACTTAGGAACCCCCTACTGTTAAGTCAAGCCCTGGATCTTGCAGCTTGCTCTTGTGAAACTTATGGTTGTAAAGAGGAGGCTAAGCCCACCTATAACTATGCCTAGGAGTCACCTCCAGAGAACCTCTTTTATTGCTCAAATGTGGATTTTCTCTCTCTAAGCCCAACTCTGCAAATAAATTCATCACCCTCCCCCAAAATTGTGATAGAATCCCCCAGGTGAGTGAGTCTATCTGGAGACATGGGACAGGGATTCCAGAAAAGAGCCTGACCCTGGCATCAAGCGGTTGAGACTGCTTTTGTGACCAAAAGGGGGAAAAGAAAGGCAACAGAATAAGGTTTCAGTGGCTAAGAGACTTCAAATAGAGCCAAGAGGCTGTCCTGGAGGTTACTCCTATGCAAGCTTCAGCTAGATATGCCAAATGACCACAGTATGATAAGTCCAAGTTAAGTGGTCCCCAAAACCCTAAAGAATACCCAGGTCCCTATCTGAGACTCTGTGAAAGTTTCACTCACTAAGTTTATTCTTCAGAAAATTAAATCCTCCAGAGAGCTCCTATGCCAGCTAAGTCCCAAAACCCAGAGGCAACAGCCTCTTCAAGAGCATCAATCAGTTGCGAACCTTTTTCCAATAATGTCGACACCCCTTTGCAACAGGAAAAAGTTAGGGTGGTCACTGCCTAGACATCCCTGAAGATCAGGAAAGTGATTAAACTAGAGGAAGGGATAGCAACAGACAAGATAGAACTTAACAAAGGATTATGAATACTGAATCTCTATATAATTTTCTTTTTCTTAGTTGCTAGGGTATTAGAATAGCTAGAAGGAAAGAAATGAAATGGTAGCACTGTAACTCATTCTTTGAAATTTGCTCTACAGCTACTTGTTAAATTCTACTTTGAAAGTTATCACCTTTTTGTAGATATGTTATATTTCACAATTAGGAAATAACTAAAACTATAGTACTCTAATTCACAACACTCTTGGAAATTTCCTATATTATTACTTGTTAAATCCTATTTTGCAAGTTATCACTTTTTTGCATATATGTTATATTTCACAATAAGGAAATAACTGAAACTGTGGAACTGTAACCCATAACATTCTCTGAAATTTGCTCTCTAACTACCTGTTAAATTGCACTTGGAAAGTTATCATTTCTATGTAAATATGTTATAATCCACAATAATAAAAAACAGTGTATGATGATCCAGTTCCACTCTATTAGCAGCGAACAACCTCTGAGTGAGGTGAAGGCTGATCCTTTCCCATAACTTCTTGATCTAATGGGAGACTCATCCTTCAGGAAAGTGTCAGGGTCCAGAGAGGAGGATTTTAATTGTGAACACACAGACCACAGTCCTAGGAAGTCATCCGATGCAAAATGGCACACTCCAGGAACACAGGCAATGTTCTAAGGGAAGGTGCAGAGCTTTCCACCAGCTTCTTGACAGCACCTGGGGTGCCCGCGATATAAACAAAAGTTAAAAGTTGGCAGCATGAGTCTCATGAGGACGATGGATGTTTCTGCTGAACAACACACTATGGATGTTCACTTGTTGCTTCACTGAATGGCAAATTTATTTTTGTTGCCATCAACATAATATAAGTTTTCACAATCATCACTTTTCACATGAAAATCCAAATTCTAAATTTCCTTGCACCAGCCAGAATGAGTGGCCTCCTTCAGTTAAGAGGAATCGAGCACTGATGGTGTGCTGGGCCGTGTTCTCGGTGCTGGGATTACAGAAATGGACACAGGAGACAGGACACTAGTCCCTCCAGGGCCCTCGATCACAAGGCTATTTGCCATCCTGCAAGCAGCTACCTCACTCCCTTGTAACATTGTCCTTGCCCTGCTATATCACACCCTAAAATCCACCTGTGCTCTAAGTTCCAATCTGACTCTACAACTCACAGGGTCGTGATATTTGGGCATGTAAGCCTTGAGAAAACTCTGGTTTTCTCATCATTAAAATGGAAATAACAGCGACTACCTCTGGGGATTTTGGAAAGTTTAAGATAACATATCGTAGGACTGCTTGGCATACAGAAGGTGCTCAATAAATGTTATTTATTTCTAGACTCTAGTCTCTTCTTACCACCACCCCCACCACCACTTCTCAAATTTCCCAATAAACATCATAAGCACAGAGACAAGTGTCTTTTGGAAGGCACAGAACCTGCTTTGCTTTACAGCTTTCCCATATTTGGTATGTGCATACAAATCTTTTCAAAGGTGGCTTCTCCCTGTGCATCTTAGAGGGAATGAATGTTGGCAAAAGGGTTCACCAGGCCCTTTCCTGTTGTCAATATTTCAGTCCCGTCATTAAAACAAGTGCCACTGTGAACAGCAGATTAAAATAACACCATCTTACCACTTGGAAAAACAGCAGTTTGTTATTGGTGTGCAGTTTTCTTTTGACTCTCAATCACCACTTTTCCCGTTTTTTATTAATCAGAATTCCTAATATAGTTTATCTGTGTGATCTCAAAAATACAGTTCTGCAAATGACTGAGATGCTCCATAGCAGACCCAGTTCATGGACCCCCCAGCACCTGCTCAGCTTCCCCCGCAGTCCCAGGCCTCATCTTCTAATGACTCCGGCTGTCTTAGCCCCCTGCAGGGTGAGGGCTGGGGACCAGCTCAGCTTTCAGTGCACCCCTGGTCCAGCTGGACTGGACACACAGAGGCTCAGCTTCCTCCTGCTCTGCCCCCACTCAAGGGGACATGGTGGTGCTCCCAAGGTGTCTGCTGGTGGGGCAGGGTAACCTCCCGTAAGAACAAGGGAGATAACACCCCACGGTCAGAATGTGACCAATGAAAGACACACAAGAGGGAGTCAGCCAAGAACTCCTCTTCCTAACGGGCTGTCCTAAGGTGGTGTTTTCTTCTGAATCTGTCGCCAGCTCAGCACTGCCCCCCTGGCAGTGGTTTCGCTCTATCCCGGCCTCATTTCCTTTCTTCCCTCCCTCTTGTTGCCCTGGAATTGCACTCCCACTAAAAACCAAGTCAGCACAACTCTGCCTCAGGTTCTGTGTTCTGGGAACCTGGAGGAAGACATCTATCTACTTTCTATTTTTCAGCGGGTTTTTCAAACTCATATATGAAAAGGGTCCAGGCAGCTAAAAAAAGTGAATCAAACTTGGTCTGAAAGAAAATAAGGAAGATGGAAAAATAGGACCCACCCAGATGGGTCACAGCTACACAATTCTAACTGATTCTGCCAGATTTGCCCAAGGTTGCCAGATTAAAAAAAAAAAAAACAAAAAACAAAAAGCAAAAAGAAACACACACACACACACACACACACACACAGAAATTCAGATTTTTTTCGTGAACTCTTCCAATTTTTAAATTTTGGAAATGAATTAAAATACTTCAAATGACTGTGAGCAAACACTTTGCCACCTTATCCAAAAAGGTCTGTGGGCTGGTTCAGTCCCACGGTCATAATTTTGTAAACTTGGCCATCAAACTTTTAGCTCCATTTCATGTGCACAACAGATCTGGGTGAGTTCTTGGGCTGCCTCCACCTCCATCAGCGGGGACGGGAGGAAACTGAGATGTGACCAGGTCCTAAAAAGGACCCCTACCCAGGCTGGCAAGGTGACAAAAGTGGTCCAGGGCCTATATGCTCTGGGGAAGGCAGGACCTCTCCCAGTGTCCCTGTGTCATCACCAGCAGGACAAGGAAAGGGTTTGCAGTGAGACCCTGTCCTTCCCCACACCCTTCTCAGCTCTCCTGGCTGCTCTATCTCTATCTGCCTTGAGACCATAACAACTAGTTCTTCTCTTTAGGGGCTCTATCCTTATTTAATTCAGGCATCACAGGAAGCTCCAAAATCCCTGGTCATCCCTCACCCCCAGGCTCTAACCTGTACCCACTAACATATTAATATATGTATTAAATATGTAAAGGCAACGAGCCTCCCCCCATCCCACCATGCTCCCCGTCCCCTTTCCCAAATCCTTCACATCACCTGTTTTTCTGTGTCCTCCTACCAGATTGTAAGGTCTGGGAGGGCAAAGACTTGTGTCTTGTTTGTTCCCTGGTGTATAGTTAGTGCCTGCAGTGATGGCTGACAAACGGCAGGAACTAAAGAATACATGGTTGACGAGTGAGTGAATGAATGAATGAATGAACTGATGATCCATGACCTTTGCTTCTGCAGTGTGCCTTCAGAAGGCAGGAGAATCAGGGAAGCCTGGCTAAGCAGGCTCCTGCCACTTGAACCAGCGTGGGTCCTCTTGCATTTCCATCACTTGTTGGGGTCCCATGTAATATTTCAAGTAAACTGTAAAAAAGCTGGTGCTTACACTTTTAAGGCATGGACAACTACTGTCTTGGAATGAGTTGCACAAAGCTTTAGAGGGAAAAAATGTTACTAAAATACATAAATCTGACCACACGAGTCAAGAAAAAGTCATAACGTAGAGTCCTTTGTAAGCGATAAAATGCATGATGATGTGGCTCATCCATTAGTAGAGAAATGTTCTCTAACCTTTCCTAGCAGAAGAACAAGCACTACAAATACAGATTTTGCTCTTAAGTCCATTTGCATAACAAGGGGGAAAAATTAAACATATCTTTCAGTCTTAGGAGAAACAGCTCACTCTAGGAGCGCAGGCATCTCACAGTGGCCACCAATTTAAAAGATTCCATTTCACTCTGACTCAGCAAAGAATGGTGTCCCCAGGGAACACAAAAACACTTCCTGCCCCACACACCTTTAGGCATGCACCTGACATCTTCAGGAATCTGAAATGAAGATAATTTTCATTCAAGTTCGTGGTAGCCACACTGAGGTTCTTTTTTTTTTTTTTCACTCTTTTTATTTCCTAGTTCCTCTTGCATATCAGAATCTGTTTTTTCCCATTCTATAAGAAATGAGCAGTGTTTAAGTTTCACTGTAAATCAGAGCTGCCAGGGCACATCCTGCAGGCCCTCTGTCATCCATCATCCCAGGCACATCATTCCTCACTACACACCAGGAACAGAAGAGACACAAGTCTTTGTGCTCCCAGAGTTTACCATCCAGTGGGAGGAGACAGAAAAACAAGTAAGAACCAAGGATATGCTCAGGGTTTTCTTCACCTGGAAGGGAGCCTCCAGGGAAGGGCCTCCACACAAGCGAAGATGCCCCTTCCCGGGCACTCACTCCACCACTGGGGTATGACTGACCCCTGCACAGTTGCCAAATCGAAATGAAAGATGTGGCCATCTCATGTGTTCAAAAAGGCTTTAGCACATGAAATATTACACAAAACATGACTAAGCCTAAAAGGGAGAAATATGAAGCAACACACAGACAGTAGCTCATTCATCATTCAAAAAATATTCAGTGAAAGTCTAGTACATTTTAGACACTGTGCTAATTTTAGAATTCACCAATGAACAAGTCACCCAGGTTCCCATTCTCATGGAGCGAACATTCTTTTATGAGTTGGCATTTGACATAAATCTTAAGAAGGAGCCAAGCTGTGTCAAGACCTGGAGAAGGCGCTTTCAGGTAGACGGAAGAGCAAATTTAGGCGGATAGGCGCTTGGCACATTTGGGGAAGCCCCCAGAGGCTGGAAGGGCACAGGCAAAGGAGGAGCAATAGGAGAAGTCAGAGAAATGTTGGAAAGGGGCTGGTTCATACAGCGAGCTGCAGTAGGGATTCTGCATCTTGTTCTAAATGTGACTGCAAACTATGGGACAGTTTTAGTCAAGGTTTGCAATCCTGACTTTATGCTTCGAGAGATCTTTTTGATTTTGTAGATCATAGAGGGCAAGGGATGAGATAAGGAGGCCAGTCTTGACCAGGCAAGAAAAGAGTGGCTTGGGTACACATGATGTCAGTGGCGGTGGAGGGAAGTCAGTGGATCGGGATGTAGATTAGGGGTGGAAAACCAGGGAAAGAGAAGAATCAAGGCTGACTCCCAGGCCATGGCCCCAAAACCACAAAATGAGTAGCCACACATTTGGCACCACAGCAAGTGCCTGCTAACCCTTCTAAACCCACAGAAACAGAACCAGTCTTTCTACAATGAGATGGCCCATGAGGGTGATGTGTCTAAACACCAGAGATGAGCTCAGAGACTTCTTAGATCACCTTTTGCAATGCCTTGACATCGTAGGCACAATTCTGCTTTCCCTACTAAGGAACACCTTTTATCCCCCACACCACACACAGTGTCTAAAAAAGGGAGATGCTTCCTAGATGTTCTAGTTTGCTAATGCTGCTGGCATGCAAAACACCAGAAATGGATTGGGTTTTATAAAAGGGGGTTTATCTGGTTACACAGTTACAGTCTTAAGGCCATAAAGTGTCCAAGGTAACACATCAGCAATCAGGTACCTTCACTGGAGGATGGCCAATGGTGTCCAGAAAACTTCTGTTAGCTGGGAAGGCACGTGGCTGGCATCTGCTCCAAAGTTCTGGTTTCAAAATGGCTTTCTCCAAGGACGTTCCTCTCTAGGCTGCAGTTCCTCAAAAATGTCACTCTTAGTTGCACTTGGGGTATTTGTCCTCTCTTAGCTTCTCCAGAGCAAGAGTCTGCTTTCAACGGCCATCTTCAAACTGTCTCTCATCTGTAGCTCTTGTGCTTTCTTCAAAGTGTCCCTCTTGGGCTGTAGCTCTTCTTCAAAACATCACTCACAGCTGCACTGAGTTCCTTCTGCTTATGTCAGCTCATTTATATGGCTCCACTGATCAACTTAGACCCCCTCCAAATGGGTGGAACAACATCTGAATGGAAATTATCCAATCAGAGTCATCACCCACAGCTGGGTGGGGTGCATTCCAAAGAAACACTCAAAAGAAATCTAATCAAAACTGATAACATCTGCCCACACAAGATTACATCAAAGATAACGGCATTTGGGGGACACAATATATATTCAAACCGGCACACTAGATATGGGCTGAACTGCATCTTACCAACTCTCCAAATATTCAAATTATCTCGATGTATAAAATTCTGAATTTGTTTTCAGTGGACATGTAGTCAAAGGCACTAAGGATTTGCAATCTAATATTTCATTTCTGATATCTATATTCTGATTTCAGAGCTCTATTTCACTCTCCACTGTAAATGTTCTAAGTTTAATGTAAAATCCATACATTTCTTTAATTTCAATAGCTTGCAAGATGCTGGCCAGCAAGACATAATCAAATTAACAATGTCTAGTCAAAGGAGGCAGAGCAGACTAGAAGACAAAATCAGCCAGTCCAATCTATTCGGATCACAGAGTTTACATTTTTTGGAGTTGCTTCAGGAAGCAAGGTCTGAAAATATATTGATCAAAAATAAAATGGGAAGAATACTCATGGGAAAATGCCAACACACTGACAAGGAAAGGGAAATTAACCTTTAACAATTAGGTGGAGCTTTTAATATGTGCAAATAAAATTACATAATCTGTTTTATCTTCTTAAAATAAAATATTGGTCTTAGAGCAAAGTAGGAGAGAAAATAAAGCTATTCATTCTGACACACTGTCAAGTAACAGAGGTGGTAAGAAATATTTTTAATGGCTTAAAAAATTGCCTTGAACTCTGACCACTGTAAAATTCAAAAGGAAAATATTTTAATGGAGGTGTTTCTCCTCAATCACAAGCATCCTATTCCTTGGAAGGAACAGACTGAATTAACCTCCACAGTAACAAATCTGGGCTTCTCTACATATTTATAAGAACCCAGGGTATGGTTTTTCAAAATCTAATTACCAAATGAATCTCTCAATTTCATCCTGGCTTTGAGTATTTTGGTCACTGATGCCTGGAATCTTGGTTGTAAAAGTCAATTTGAAAAGCAAATATTCTAAATGCCCACAGCAGAGTTAGACAATCCACAGATCTGCTTTTCAGAAAGTGCGCTCAGTACATTGCCCTTGTATTTGCAAAGCATTTGGGCAAAGTCCAAGAGAAGCTTCTGACCCTCCTTTTCCGATGTATTCCCCGGCAGAGGAAACAGGACGAACTTTTACTTTTCCAGGGTGGTTTCATACTTAACAGGGTTGTGCTATGGGGATAAATTAACTGACCCCTTAGGCTGCCATTCAGATCCAGGGGCAAATATCTAAAACACTCTTAGTGGAAAGCTAAGTACTGGGTGGACAAAGTATCTTAATGAAAAGGGTGCCCCGGGAGCCAGCCCTGCTTCACACATCTGCCTTGCTGTGCAGGAGGTGGCACCACCGAGTTCCCCAAAGGCCCTGCTCTGGGGTCTGGTGCCCTCATTTCAGACACTTCATGTCAATGCCTCTCACCATGTAGGGGATATTGAGTAAACATTTCATCTCCTGAGCCTCAATTCACACATCTGTAAAATGGGATAAAATGTGTACTCGCAATGGGGTTGTGTGGAATAAATGAGACAGTACCTGCTAAGTAAACAGTACACAGGAAGCAGTAGATAAATGTTAGCCATTTCCATAATCACTGAGGTTTGTTCCATTCACTCATTCACGGTTCTTCATTACTCATCCAGTACCTAGTGACTGAGATCCACGTGGTGCCAGGAATTGTGCTAAGTAGAAAGAACAGGGGAAACCAGGCAGTCCTGTCATCGGGGACTCAGGGTCCGGGGGAACCGGGCAGGTAGTAAGCAAATCAAATACACAAATCGAGACGTGAAAAATATGTGTGAGAAGTGCTATCAAGGAAAAATGGTCCTTTGAGAAAATTTACAGATGAGATCTAATTTGGACGGGGATATCCTAGAAAAGCTCGCTTAAAAAAAAAAGGAATTTAAGGTGACAGCAAAAGAATGAACAGATACAAACAAAGTAAAAAGTGGGGAAAGGGATCATGTCTGCCATTTTTATCTGACTACAGTTTATTAATTTAAATTAGATGTGGTGGGAAATATAAACAAGCACAAAGAAGAAAATTAATGTCCCCATAATCCCATCAGCAAGAGGCAAATTCAAATACATTTATATTTTTTCTAGGAAAATATATTTGAGGATGATATTCACATACAAAAATATTTCTGCCTGTATATGTGCATGTATGTATTCAAAACTACCATTTTCAACTTAATATTACATATGGAGCATTTCCTCATGCTCTCAGGAATTATCTAATAATGGTGTAGAGAATATATTTGAAAGAGGATCTTAGCTCATCTTCCCATTTTTTTCATAAAATAATGTTTCCAACTGGAGTTGTAGAATGAATAGCTAAGAACATTTTAATGTCTTTAACAGCTACTGCTAAACTGTCTTTTTAACGTTTGTACCATTTCCAGTTTCCTTTCTCCTCAGACATACGGAAGCCCCCTTCACCCTCCCTGCCCCTTAAATCTCTGTCAGCTTCTTAGGTGAATATCCCAGCTTCTTGATGCCTAAGTTTCTTTGACTTTGATGAGGGAGTCCATAATTTTCATATTTTATTTCTCTTTTTTTGTGACTTGCCTCTTAATATTCTCATCTCATTTCTGTATCATAATGTTCGTCTCCAGTAAGTTCCTAAAACCTCGTTATGTATTGTGAGATTTGCAAATATTGTCAAAGGCTTTCAACTTAGTTTTTTATTTTAACATGGTGTTCTTAATGTATAGAAGCTTAGTTTGTGTTCTTAAGTAATCAGAGCTATCAAGGATTTTTGTTTTGTTTTGTTTTGTTTTAACTGGTTTTGCTTATGTACACACACATTATTATCTCTAGGCTTTCTATTTTATCTCATTGAACTCCTTATTCTTGGGCCTACACTGCTGCATGCTACTAATTTTTCTATAGTGTGTTTTAGTATCTTACTGTGCAGGTCTTCAACATTATTCTGTTTTTAAATATTTGACTTGTTAGATTTACTTATTTTACTACACGGACTTGACATTTTAAAAAAATAACACTGCTGTTTTGATTGAAAAGGTAAAATTATAGGTTAATTCCAGAAAAAAGTATATCTTTATAATAGTGAGTCTTTTTACAATTTTAATTTTTTATAGATTTTAGTTTTGTTGATCATTTCTTCAATATCGTGCATTTTTATTAGATTACTTATAATCCACTTACATTCTTTTTTTTTAATCTCACTAACAAACAATTGTCACCCTATCCATTACCTTACCTTTGAATTCACTATCATTAACTATCTGAAACCACTTATATTCTCGTAGCTTGCAAATGGGACCTTCTTCAGTGTATTATTTTCAAAGTGATTGCTGTTATTGGGCAAAATGATTGTTGTAGCTTTACTTCAAAATTTTATTTTCTTTCATTTTCTAAAAAGACAATCATAACATCTCTAAATAATGACCGTCCTCTTGTGTAAACAAAAAGGAATACACAGTTACGTGCATTTCGCAAAGAAATTTTTAAAACAATATTGAAGTTTGTTGCGTGTAAGCAGACAGGCTAAAGGGAAGTGGCTTCAGTTTCTCATTTGGCACCAGTCTATACATATTTGCTTGAATATTCTAACATTGTACATGTATTACTTTTTTTATTTTTAACCTCAAGGAGGTTTATTCAGGGGCAGTAAAACATCTACTGTTTTATAGTCATAGACTCTTTTATAAAGAATACTAATAACCATGTGACATTATAATCTATTTGAATTATAGTTTTTCTTGTCTTTTCCAGTGAGCACTCATCATCCTTTTCTTGCTTCATTGAATTGTCTATAGTAAAGTGTCTTGACTGTTTTAACCTCAGCATGAAGGATAACCATGCTTACGTGCTCAAAGAATCCCCAAGCAGGACTGTGCACCACAGTTAATAGCTGAGGCCCCTAGGTGCAAGATGCACCTGTGCACCTATAAAGGTGTGCAAGACTGCACCTGTGTGGGAATTAGAGTCACCCAGATTCCACTCTAGTCCCCAAACAAATCATTTACGCATGCTGACAATTAATAAAAGAATTCCATTCTGACCAACATCACAAGTGATTCTGCCAAAATAGTATTCCATGACACCGCAGCTGCTGGCCTCATGAAGAAAATAACGCTAAGGAATGGTGCCCATAATGGGCTTCCCTTATTTGGTTGTTACTTTTATTTTACCACTACATGCAGCATCGCCCACTGTTTCAAGATAGATACCATGTGTCAGGTTGGGAAAGTGTCATTCTATTCCTATGTACTTTTTTTTATTTATTTAAATCGGAAATGCAAGTTGGTATTTTACCAAATTCATTGTTGACATGTATCAAAAAGCTTCTGTTAATAACACATTTCTTAGTGGTATACCATTCTTGCATTCTAGTAAAAACCATTTGGTGTTTTCAATGTTTTTATTACTTGACTCAGTATTTTATTGGGATTTTAAAATTTATTTTCAAAGTCAAAGTTTTGTTGATGGGCATTTCTCTGGACAGATTTTTCTTTACAATCTCTCTTGATGTCTTTTTCAGGTTTTGGTGTCAGGATTACATTAACCTCATAAAATTCACTGAATGAGGTTTCTTTTTTCTCCCTATTTCTTATTTCTATTTCCTTTCCATACACATCCAATGGAAATAAATATCTCTTCAAAAATTAGAGGAAAAACGTCACATAAAATCATTTGGGGGGAGGTTGTAATAATTCTAAGTTTCAATTTTTTTCTACATAACTATTTGCTCTAGTTTGTTTTTTTACTAAAATGAAACAAAAAATTACTTACAATAACATTTACTGCTGCTTCTGAAGTTTCTGTGTCTATAAACTTTATCAAGTCTAGCTCTTTAAAATTTTGCTTTCTTCTCAGAAGCCTCCAGTTTCATCTTACTCTGCTACCTTGTCCCAACTTTCATTTCTTATTTTATAGTCTGTGTTTCTCAAATGTTATCAAGATTTCTCACCACAACTTCTTGTTTTGTACAGCACATTTTCTTTCGAGCAAATCATTCTCGAGTTTCACAGTTCTGGTTTTGTTTTTCTTTTCTCAAGCTTAAATAAGAATTCTAGCCAGCCCAGGTATCATCTGAGAGATGGAAGATATTCTCTTTCAGTTCTCCTCTGTGTTTCTAGGATCTTCCACCTACATCGTTAGCTGGAGGGCTAATCCACTTGGGGGTGCTTTCAGTTAGTGTTTTGCGTGGAGCTCCTGCCCTTTGGAGAAGGCCCATTGTGTAGACTTTCCTAGAGGAGTGGAGTTTAATTCCCAACCTGATGGAGAATGCATCACACTCCTCAAGCAGGAACACTGGCGCTTGGGGCTTCCCCCTTCCCCCAGCTCCTCCATGTGCACTGACCTTCGTGGCACCGCTGAGCATAATCCAGGGGCACCCATGGTTTCCCCCTTCCCCAGCTCCTCCATGTGCACCGACGCTTCATGGGACCCCAGAGTATAATCCAGGGGCACCCATGGTTTCCCCCTTCCCCAGCTCCTCCCCATGCACCGACACTTCATGGCACCATGGAGTATAATCCAGGGGCACCGTGGTTGGGGAGGAGGAGTAAGAGAAATCCGCTGATATTCTACAAGTAACCACTCCCCATTTGCCATTGAAGAGCCTCACCATGCCCCAGGTAGCCATGAAACCTCATGAGTGAGCTCACAGAGAGCTGCAGCCTGGCCCCTCAGACCTGCACCTCCCAAGTGGGAGACACTGTGCCTGAGGGCCTCGTCAAAGCTTCGTCCACGGGTATTTCTCTGGACAACCCGGAAGATGGCAGAAAGAATGAATTCTGTGCTGTGTGCACATCCTGGTAAGGACTTCCAGAGAAAGTCGCTAGGAGTGGAAGAATTACCAGTGGACAAATTTATTCTAAGAAATGCAGAGTACATATTTTAAAAAATCTTCCCTCTAGAGTTTGGTAAAACATACATAAATGGTTAAATATACGTTTGTTTATTAAAAGAAACATTCTGGAAAAGTCAAGTGGGTTAGCTGTTGTTAAGTTCTGACGGGAATTAGTAAGAGCCAAGATAATGTAGTAGAAACACGTCATATACTTATTTAATTTTCATTATTTTAACCACATGGACTCAGCCTACTTAAAGCAAGAAGTAATAATTAGCCATTTAAACAGTGCTGACACCAGTCAACGAACACATGTTTGGAGAAAGTGGGAGGAAGAGGCGGATCCACCATCCCCTCCCCGGTACAGCCTTCCCACGCTCCTCTGGCTGTGTGAGCGTCCTCCAGAAGGAACTGTGATGGTTAGGTTCATGAGCCAACTTGGCCAGGTGATAGTACCCAGCTGTCTGGTCAAGCAAACACTGGCCTACCAATTGCTGCGAGGACCTTTGTGGCTAGTTAATAAACCAACAGGCTGATTTATTAAATCATCAGTCAACTGACTGCAGCTGTGACTGATGACTCACCAAAGGGCGTGTCTTCCACAATGAGAGAATGCAATTGGCTGGATTTAATCCAACTAATTAGTTGAAGACTTAAGCGAGACAGATAGAGGACCTTCACTTCTTCAGCTGCCCCACGAAGAGCTTCCCAAGGAGATCGTTGAAGTTGCCGGTTCATTTCCTGAGGAGTTCATCAGACATCTTCCTTGGAGTTGACAGTCTGCTGACTGCTCTACAGAATTTGGACTCGTGCATACCCACAGTTGCGTGAGTCACTTTTATAAATTTTATAGACATAGACACCTCTCACTGATTCTGTTTCCCTAGAGAACCCTAACTAATACAGGAATCAACAGGCAGGAGACACCAGTAATTGAAGGAGAGGCGATCAAGGAGGAAGATGAAATGCTGGCTTGCCAAGCAGTGCCTGTTCCAGCATTCCCAGCTTCTGGCCTGAGTGGAAGCTGCACATTGGTGGCCTGCAGGCCAAATCCAATCTTTCAATAGGTTTGTTTAACCTACAAGATGTTTAATATGTTTATTAATTAGTCTTGAGCCTGTAAGGATTGGAAGATTTCACATAAAAATGCAGATTTCAGGCCGCTTTTGCATGGCCTCAATTTCCTTCAGGTCAGCTATTAATTCTGCTTGTTCCAGGCAGAGCAGGCAGCCAACCATGGAGCACATCCTGCCACTTCCTGTGTGTCCCCAAGAGATGCTGAGTGTCAGCTGCCTTTTGTCATCCCAGGTAGTCTGCTGGGTTCTCACACCTGGCCTGCTTTACTCATATTCACTATGGGCCTAGTCCTATGACTATCTGGGTTTTCCAGCCCTCTGGTAGAGGAATCTGGACGTGCCGATACTTTGAGCAGTGGCATGGGGGAACTGGCACTGAGCTGTCCAAGCAAGGAGTGAGGCCTCTCTATCCCAAGCATATGGGGTTGAGCCAAGAAGAAAAGGGCATTTACCCTCTGAAGTCCTTTAGGTTTTAAATAATTCTGCAGCCTGGGAAGAAGGCCTTTACATTCATGAGGTCCTTCTTATGAGTCTGTCATATTTCTGCCCAAACTCACTCCATCCTGAAAGACGGCTGCAGAAAACTGCTCTGGTCACAGGCCACATGACCTCAGGGCTTACATGTTCATTTGTTATATAAGCTTTAGGCCAAAAATGTCCTTAAGAATCATCCAGCTCTAAAAGAAGCTTTCTATATGACACAGTGCCAGGCCCAAAGCATCCCCTGTACTATGCCTGAAATTCTTTCAACAAGAAAGACTTTGATCACACAATTTGATATTTGGCTCAAGTAGGAGAAAATCCTGCTACTGATCTTTTTCTAAGTAGAGAATGAGTAGATGAAGAGGGTTGGAGAGACTCAAAACCTGAAGTCCTAAAGAGGAGTCCAGAAAGGGTCAAAAGGATGAAGACAGTTGGGAGCTAAAGCAGGAAAGAAAAAATTCATCTTTCAAGAAGTATACATTGAGTGCCCACTGTATGCCAGGCCTGGGCTAGACTCGGAGGGTGCTTGAGAGTTTTGGCAGCCTCTTTCCTCATGGAGTTGGCCAGGCATGAAGTCAGATATCAAACAAGCAACCAGGTGTGTGTTGCTGTCACAGAAAAGGGCAGTAGTGTGGGTTACCGAAGCCTATCTTGGGGGCTAACCTAGTTTAGAGGTTCTAGGAAGGAGGAGCCACACGCACCTCTCTCTGAGCAGCCTGACCCTAGAGCCTACCTCTACAATAACCAGAACTTGCTTCGGCTTGAAACCCTCAGGATTGTAGCCCATGAAACCTACAGACATGTCTGAGCTCACAGGATACCAGTCAAGAGCGCTTGTTATTTTTATTTAAATTAATTTCCAAGTGGAAAAAAAAATGACAGATTTTACATGAGAATGCGGATGTCCTGAGTCCTCTTGAGCATACACGACAACAGTGGATGCCCACTCACTCGTGACGACAGACTCCCACACAGCCCGTTCCACCCGGTTCTGGCACCTGTCTGGCCCCCCAGCGATGTAAGTTTGTGAGCCTGGGCCACAAATGGCTTCCCAAAAGTGACATTCACCAGAGGCCATAACACTCCTTAGTTGTTTCGCTACACTTCACCAACTATGGTTAAGACGAGCTGCTCTACTCATCAGCCTGCATCGCAGCTTGGAGTCTCCAACTACTTTACTGAAAATTAAAAATAGAATGTTCTTTCTCCATGGGCCACACACATGCTACAGTTCTTCTCTCTTACAAGTCTCACGTATAAACCGCTCATCTTTGACACTGCTGGTGTTGGGTGTAACACTTGAAATTCGTAAGCTGAGAGAGGATGTGAGCATTGATTGTCCAAACTTGTCTTCTGGTTCTCCTATCTTCTACCCAAAAGCAATTGCACACAGAGTGAGAGGCAAGGCACTTTCCATTCTGATTAGGTTGGGCCCATCTGGACAAAAATAGCCCCACTTCATTAGGGTCCAACTGTAGCCGATAAACAAAAATCGCTTATAGCTACCACAAAGGAGAGTCTAAACTTGCATGTAATGGTGCCTAAGAGTCTCCCCCTGAGTACCTCTTTGTTGCTCAGATGTGGCCCTCTCTCTCTCTAACTGAGCCATCTCGACAGCTGAACTCGCTGCCCTCCCCTCTACGTGGGACCCAACTCCCAGGGGTGTAAATCTCCCTGGCAATGCAGAATATGACTCCCAGGGATGAATGTGGACCTGGCATCATGGGACTGAGAGTATCTTCTTGACTAAAAGGGGGATGCAAAATGAGAGGAAATAGTTTCAGTGGCTGAGAGATTTCAAATGGAGTCGAGAGGCCACTCTGGTGGACATTCTTATGCACTATATAGATAATACCTCTTAGGTTTTAATGTATTGGAATAGCTAGAAGTAAATACCTGAAACTACCAAACTCCAACCCAGCAGTCTGGACTCCTGAAGACAATTATATAATAATGTAGGTTACAAAGGGTGACAATGTGATTGTGAAGACCTTGTGGATCACACCCCCTTTATCTAATGTATGGATGAGTAGAAAAATGGGGATAAAAACTAAAGGACAAATGGGGTGGGATGGGGGGATGATTTGGGTATTCTTTTTTCACTTTTATTTTTTATTCTTGTTCTAGTTCTTTCTGATGTAAGGAAAATGTTCAGAGATAGATTGTGGTGATGAACGCATAACTGTGTTATCATACTGTGGACAGTGGATTGTATATCATGGATGATTGTATGGTGTGTGAATGTATTTCAATAAAACTGAATAAAAAAAAAAAAAAAACCACAGTGAAATACCACTGCACAACCACTAGGACGGCTAGCAACAGAAAGACAAATACTAACAAATGTTGTGAGGATATAGAGAAATCCGGACCCTCATGCACTGCTGGTGAGAACGTAAAATGGTGTGGTCATTTTGGAAAACCATCTGGAAGTTCCTCAAAAGGATAAACATAGAGTTACCATATGGCCCAGTAATTCCACTCCTAGGTACATACCTAAGAGACCCAGAAACCTGTGTCCATACAAAAATTTGCACATGAATTTTCACAGTAGCATTATTTATAATAGCCAAAAAGTGGAAACAAACCAAATGTCTATCAACTGATGGATAAACAAACGTGGTGCATCCATTCAATAGAATACTATTTGTCCATATAAAGGAATGAAGTATTGATACACATTACAACATGGATGAATTTGAAGGCATTATGCTAAGTGAAAGAAGCCAGACCTAAAAGGCCACATAATCTATGATTCCTAAAAGGAATATGACATATGAAACATCCAGAATAGGCAAATCCATAGAGACAGGAAGTTGCTTACTGGGTACCTAGGGTTAGTAGAGCCTGGGGGAACATGGGTAGCGATTACTAAAGGGCATGTTGTTTCTTTTTGGGGTGATGGAAATGTTCTAAAATTGATAATGGTGATGGTTGTACAACTCTGTGAATATATTTAAAACTATTGAATTGTGCACTTTAAATGGGTTAATTATATGGTATGTGAATTATATCCCAAGAAAGCCGTTACCAAAAGAAAAAAAAAAAGTTGCTTATAGCTGCCCTACATTATTCCATTTTCACATTTTTTTAAAGCAATCTGTGCTGTCTTAGATAGCACTCTGGTTTAATATTCAGCATCATACAAGGAGGTTTACTTAAGGGTGCTGATTTAGACTGAACAATGAACTCCAAAGTAGCAGGAAGTCTTGGGAATTAGCATGAGAAAAACCTCAAAAATGTAATTATTTTTGCTAACAAAATTCATACTGTCAGTCTTGCCTTCTTATTTAATACCATGTAGTTACAAAATATAGGACTCTATTTAGGAAACAATGATTTAGATTCTGAGCTGAAAGGAACGAGGTACATGTTGAATATTACTGTTAACCATGAAAGGAATTTAAATCACACAAATATTGTAGTGCACAGCTTAATCACACAAGACGACACCACACTCCCCTACACTTTCTGCCTAATGTACTCTATTCTTTATTCAAGTCATGAGAAGAGCAGAATTCAACAGTATGAGATAGAATGCAGATGCAGAAAGATGAAAATGGGGGCCCCAAATTGCCATACCTCACCTAATAAAAGAAAAATACTTCCAGATTAGTTCAGAAAACAAAATCTAACTATGTGAAACTCAGAAAGGGTAAAAGTAAAAACCTGTGTAAAGGGATACCAAGAAAGGAATGGCTGCAGTAGTAATATAAGTAAAAGTTAAATTCATGATCAAAAGCACTAAACAAGAGAAAGAAAGCCCATTTAGGAATATGAGGAGAAAAACTGTACAATGAAGACCTAATGATTTTTAACTCTTAAGGACTTACTTACATATAAAGAGCAAAAGTTGATAAAAGTGGAAAGAAGGAGTTGGCCAGAACACAACAGAAGTGAAAGAGATTTAAAACACTCCTCTCAGTTCTGAAAGATCACATACATGCAGAAAGATAGGAGGAAGGAGGGAGGGAGCTATAGAGAATTTAAATAATACAGGCAATAAGATTGAATTAACACTTTCCCTGTACATAATACTAAAATATTATAGAGCATATACTTTGTCAAAAGCCCAAACACTGTTAGAAAAATTGAACACAAGAAACGTGAATAAACCCCTCAAGAAGAAATAGGATAGAGCAAGTTTTGGGACCAAAATCTAGAAATATTAGAAGTTACTTTAAAATAGGAAAAATGTAACAGCAACAAGCATGCTACTTAGAAATTTATGAACTATTCAAGCAAATCTCAGGTCAAACTGGAAATCAAAGCCATATTGCACAGTGGCTGATACAACATCCCAGCGAGAATGGAGTGTATGGGATCCTGTGGCAGAAGTGCCAGGGAGGTGGCTTTGGAAGTGCTTTAACTAAAGTTTCTGTCTGGGCAGGAAGACATTTTCAGGCCACCCCGTGTCCCAAGGTGAAGCAGCAGGGCAGAGTTTTGCTCTAAAACTCAGTGTCTAAGTAAACACATAATCGGCGTTTCCAAGTGCTTGGATCTTACAAATCCCCCTGACCTCAACACAGCTCATCTGTAAAGTGCGTCTGAGGTTCTGGGGAAATGTCAGCTGCTGTGCATGCTTTTGCAGAAAAAAATAAAAGTTCTTTAAAAAGATAACAAAGAACTTATACAAAGATAAACCACCATCATCCTAATGGAGGAAGTATGAGCAGAAAACAAATGATGAAAATTAGAAATGAGAGAAGGTAAATAAACACAGATGCTCAAGAAATTTAAAGAATTGTAATACTCTATAAAACTATGTTAATAAATTTGAAAACCTGGAGAATAGGGATGTTTCTAGGAAACTGTAAAAAAAAATAGATTTAAGTTGGAAAAATAAAAGTCTAATAAATTATAAAAAGCCATCACGGAGATATCCTTAGGAAAAACATCCACAATTGGAAGGAGGAAGAGGAGAACCCAGCAAGCAAATAACAGAAGGCAACTTCCTCAAGCTGACTGAAAGAATCTCCCCGAAACTTACCACAAAAAAACAAAAAGTAAATTAATGGTGAAACATTAGTGGGTTTTCATTAGGAACAAGAGAAGAAATTTAAGCTAACAAGGGAGCCTTGGTGGGCTTATGTGTTGATTTCTCACTGGAAACCATGGAGGCAAGAGGTAGTGGGATGACATATACGAAGTGCTGAAAGCAAAAAACTGCCATCCAAGAATTCTATATCTGCAAAATTGTCTTTCAAAAATGAGGGAGCAATTAAGACATTCCCAGAAAAACAAGAGCTGGGACTTGACACCAGTAGACCTGCCCCACAAGGAGACACTAAAGAGAGTTCTGCATGTAGAAAGGGAAGGACAACAGACAATAGAGCAAAGCCACATGAGGAAATAAGGATCTCCAGCGAGGGCAGTGACAGGAGTAAACAGAAATGCCACTACTACTGTATTTTTGGTGTTTACTTCACTTTTTACTTCCCTCAGGATCTAAAAGGTGAATGTATCAAATGTAATGAGAAATCAGTAGTTTTTGACTCATAATGTATTAACATGTAATTTGTGACAAAAACTCATAAAGGTGGGGGGAAAGAGCAGTATAAGAATATAGTTTATGTATACCATTGAAGTTAGTTGGTATCAAAGCAAATAAGGTAGCTAAAGAAAATCCTATCAAAATAACAGAAAAACTATCACAAATGATAAGAGCATTCAATAAGTGGCCTATCAACAAATTAAAACACAAAATCAAGAACTTTTTAATATAAAGCCATAACTAGTTATAAGCAAAATGATAGAAAGACTCCATTTATAATATTCAAAGAAAAATAAAATATCATTGAGTAGATTTAACAAGAAATTTGTCAGACCTATTAAAGAAAATGTTTATACTTTACTGAGGAACATAAGGTATTTGGGAAAATAACCTTAATTTACGTAAAAATGCACAATATCGTAAAGATTTCAAATCTCTCCTAAATTCCTCATGTTCCTACACGGTGAACTCAGGGCCTCACAGGCTGGCTCCACCCTGCCTCCCTGATTCACCCAAGGTCCAACCCTCAGTGCCAGCAACATGATCTGAGACCCCAACACCCACAGCGGTGACCCTCCAACATCGAGGTCTCAGCCCTTCACTCCAACTTTCCCTTTTGTAGTAGGCAGAATTATGGCCCCCAAGAAGGCTCCATGCCCTAATTCCTGGGTCTGTAAATATGGTGAGATTCCACATGAATGGATATGTTACCTCACATGGCAAGAAGGATTTTGCCAACGTAATTAAGCTACCAGTGAGTTGACCTTAAAATAGAACGATTATTCTGCATATAGTGGGTGAGTCCAATGTAACCGCAAGAACCCTTACATGCAGACTCGGGAGGAAGTCAGCGAGATTCAAAAAGGGACACAGCTTCAACATACTATTTCTGGCTGTGAAGATGGAGGGGGCCACGTGAGAAGGAATAAGAGCTCCCAGGGACAGAAAGCAACCCCAGGTGACAGCCAGAAAGGAGACAAGGGACCTCAGTTCTGCATCCATGAGGAACTGGATGGAATTGGATTCTGAATGAGTCTGGCAGCAGATTCTTCCCCAAAGCCGCCAGAGAAGTGTTTAGCAAGGCTGACACCTTGCTTTGAGCCTGTGAGACCCTACGCAAAGAACCCAGTTGACCCCACTCCCCAGACTTACGATCTACAGAAAGAACTGTGAGTTAATAAATGGGTGCTGATTTACGCCACTGAGCTTGTGGTAAGCTGTTACTTGGTGCTAGCTAACTAATACACTCATGAAGTTGTCTTCCCTGTGTCTCAATCACTCACTCCCACAGTCACATCCCAAACTTTGTCACATTACAAACTACACTGCCTACAAAACCCTCAACCACCAAAGACCCACATTCTTGCCACAATGTCCTCTCCTAACCTTCCCCTTCTTTACCCCCCTCAGTTCTACCTTCACTGAGCTGTCTCTGTCAACAACACTGGTGTTTGTGCAAAAGAAGCTTCAGTATAATCACTGCGCATAATTCTGGCTGCAGAGTTTCAGAAATTGCATTCAAGCCCTCCCACAGTTTCTGAAAACTACCCAAGATCTTTTTTGTAAAGTCTTTTCTCTGCTTAAATTAGGCAGAATGGATTCTCTTTTGGGCATCCTAAGAATCTGATTAATACAATTAAAAAAAATTTCATCATCCCTTTCATATACTGTCATTCTCCCAATCTTCTTCTTTGTCAAACTTCTCTAGAGAATTGTTCCTAGAAGCTGCTTCCACCTTCTCACCTTCAGTTTGGACTCTGCCACATCATGTAAACTGCTACTGCCAAAGCCACCAGTAGTCTCTCTGTCTCCAAATCAGATGGACAGTGTCTACCTTATCCTGACTTCTCAACAGCACTTGATGCCACTGGTTTTCTCTCTGTATTGAAACCTCCTCCTCTTTTGGACTCAAGGACACCACAATCTCAGTTTTCCTTCTATCATCAAGGCTCCTCCTCCTCAATCTCTTTTCCTGGATTGTCCTCTGGCATGGAAATACCACACACTAGAATTTCTCCAGATGTGGTCATTTCTATTCTCTATCTCTGCTTTCCCTTTAGAGAAACACTTCTAGGTACCCTTAAGTCGGCACCTCCTAAGTGCATGTCTCAAGGCCTGACAATTCTGCTAAACCCCAGATTTGCACACCCAAACTGACACTTTACAGATCCATCTGAATGTCACACAGGGTTCTCAATGGTCCAAAAACAGAGCTTAGGTATTTCTTCCCAATCCTGTTCTCTCCACTTCTTCCCATTTCAGAAAATGCCATCACAATAGCAATAACTGTCCAAACCAGAAATAATTGTCATTCTTCATTCCTTCCCTTCCCTCACCCCTCCCACCTAATGTCTCAGGAAATCTTATCAATTTCATCTGCTAAGTATCTTTCGAATCTGTCCACCTCTCCCCAAATCCCCCAGTCCTCACACCTTTGCAAAGCCACAGTCATCTCTTTTATGCACCACTACAAAATCATGCCAAACTGGTTTCTTTCCTGCCTGCTCACCTCCCTCCAATTGACGTTCACTAGTGGTCAGGAGGAATGTGAACAAAATGTAGATAAAATGTCCTCACTTCGCTGCTCCAAATGTTTCTTAAGTTTCTACGGTATTATGAATAAAATCTAAAGTTCTTGCCTAAGGGTCTCTAAATGTATTAAACTCTAGTTCAGCTTTCCAACCTTACCAGAAGCCATTTTCCTAGTTATTAACTAAGCTGTAGCCACTTTAGCCTCCAACAAGCTCTTGCTTCTACTCAGGACCTTGGCTCCCATTTTCCCAGTATCTTGGGTGCCCCCACCCCATTCCGTTAGAAAACCTTTCCGTCCTTCAGGATTCAGCTTCAATGTTACCTTCACAGAGGCTGTTCCTGGTGAGTCTACCTTAAGCCTTTCCATCTCACACATTCTCAATATGGTCATCTTTTTCCATGCCCTTCCATTTGTAATTACATTTTAATCCATTTGCAAATTTGTCAGTCTCCCCCACCAGTCTAAAAGCTCCATGAGACTGGAGACTTTTCCTGGAGCATACCAAGTGCTTAATGAATCTTAATAGCAAACATGTTTTAAGATATCTACTTTGTAGATATTAACTGTGGTATGGTAATTAATCCAAGGGAATTTGTTAAATAATGGTTGGTACATACCTGTAGCCAAATAATATGAAGTTATTAAGAAAATGATTTAATTCTTCATTCTATTAAAAATGTCAGGGAAAGGAATCCAGGATGTACGACTGAGTTTAAAAAGCAGGTTTCACAGTAGTGTATATAATATGATTCTCCCAGGTACTGCTCAAGATCTTTAAGCAATATCATAAGTAAATACGTTGCTGTTACTTCACACAGGGGCCCCTCTGCAGAGAAGTGCACGAGTGCACGCCAACCGCAGCCTGAGCCTAGCCCACGGCTCCTGGGAGGGGCTGGGGTGACTGTCTCTCGTCCAGGGCTTCCTCCAGCCTGCAAGGCCCCAATCTGCATTTCTAGAACACCATTTAGCCTGTATTTTAAGGCAGATTCCAAGCATTTCTTTCAATGTTTACAAGGATATGTGCATGTCCCTGTATGTGTGTGCCCCTGTCTTTCCGTCAATGTGTCTGTCTAAAGGGAAAGTTTTACAAACATTAGCGGTATTTTCTCTGGGCACTACCAGGATTCCAAATCCTATTTATTTCCTTCTTTAGGCTTGTCAGCACTGTTTGAATTTTCTACAATTACTTTCTATTACTTTTATAATTAGCAATTGAAACTGTTTACCTTTGGAAAATAGAGGCAGATGCAATGGTTGAAGAGCTGTATGAAGGCAGTACAAGTTTAGGAAGGCTTGGTTACTCATCTATGTCCAGAGAGTCAAAGAAACGGGAGGGACACTGGCAACTGTAAACCACATTATTTACAGGATTCTGTTTTGTTTTGTCTTGTTTTCTCCCCTCTCCCTTTACTCATATTGTACAGAAGAAGGTGGTGAACTAAATCACGTGTAGGCTAGCATTTCTGTTCATGCTTTATATTCACCTATCACTCACTTCAGTCAATAAAACCCACACCAGAGGTAACCAGGATCAGACTTCTAAGAAAAAATAGCTCTAGTTGCACTTCAACACTTCAAACATATCTTCTAGGCCCCTTTACATCTTTTTTGAGAACAAAGAAAAGGATATCAGTCAGATTATAAATATTTGTATGTGACACACACACACACACACACACAACATTAAGAATTACTATTTGTTTATCCCAATGAGCCATCCACTTATATACCCCAAATTTTGGTAAGGTGGAAGATGGAGCATTCAGATAGAAAAAAAGAGTTACTTACAAATTAAACGAGCTAAACACTGACCCCACCCCCACTCCAGACACTGTAGGGCCAATTAATTTCAAAGGCCTATTTATTCAACTTTCCATCCTGCTTGCACCAACGAAAGACTAAATATTAACTACAGAAAACTGTAAGTAAAATAAAACACACATGAATAGAAAACTCAAAATAAAAGAGAAATAAATTCTATCTTCTAGCCTATAAAAGGAAGATAAAAATGATGAAAACCACAAATAAGATAAAACAGGAGAAAGACCTATTTTGTAATCAGAAGTCTTCCAAAGTCTTGTGGAAAAGGTTTATTTCTAAGACAAGTGTCGGAAGGCTTTTTCTGAGCTCATCCAGAGACTATTTATTCTACAGCGTATGTTTTCTCTCCAATATGAGGCCTCTGATTACAGCATTTGCTAAAACGAAAGCAGATGATGTTCTCATGCATGAATGAATATTTCTAAAATACCGAGATAGTTTTATCGAAGACAAAAAAATCTGGAATTCAATCACAAACAGGAACATAAATAGATATCACATTTTCCTTTCAAATAACGAGTCAACTCTTATTACACTCTCCCAATTTTATCCAAAAATAGCACTTGGCTAATTAGACAGGAGTCAGTTTAATAACTAGCTGACATTAATAGGAACAGAAATGGATTATATGAAAAATCATTTACAACTATAAAAGAATGGTTAAAACGGGGATAATATTGTATGTAATTGGAGCAATCACAAGCTCACTTCTAAATATGCAATGGCTGCAATTAACATTCCTAGTAGAAAAATCTTCACTGCACCTTTTACATTCATTCACTTAACCTAGATTTACTGCCAACCTACTAGATGCCAGTCACTGTGTCAAGTTTTCCTGTAGTTGTACAGATGGTCTTCTCTTTCTGCAAGGGATAAGGAAATGAGCTCTTTATTAGTCCACAGAACAGCAGGAAACAGAATTCTGGCTAATTGGCCTTCACAAAGAATCAGAAGAGCACAAGAAGGAGTCACAAATTTAGTCTCTGCATTTGAGAGAATGGAGAATGAAAGTCTCGCTCTCAACCACCTAGCATTCTCCATCTTTATAATGAAGAATTTAAACTTATCCAAAAAGAGGTCTGGCCTTAGCCCTCTACTTCTGGGAGGTGCTCTCTAAACCCTTACAATGTCATGTATGACAGGAGTGCTTCTGTTTACTCGAGGACCTTGGGTCAAGCTGGGTGCTTGAACAATCTGACTTAGGGTGAGGGCTGGCCACACCAGAAAGACCAAAAGTGTGATTTAGGGTGGGGGCTTTGGGTCAAGCCTGGAGGGCCGAGACAGATCAGCCACATGGGCAACCCATCAACCAACTGATCACACCTATGCAATGGAGCCCCAATAAAAACTCCAGACACCAAGGCTCGGGCAAGCTTCCCTGGCTGGCAATGCTCCGTGCATGCTGTCACACAGACACCAGGAGAGCAAAACATCCCACTCCACAGGGACAGGACAATGGATGCTCCATGTTTGGTACTTCCCTAGACTTGGCCCCATGGGCTTCTTCCCTTGGCTGATTTTAATCTGTATCTTCTGCATAATAAATTGTCACAAGGAGAATAGCTTTCAGTAAGTGCTGTGAGTCCTTCTAGCAAATTATAGATCCTCAGAGGGGTTTGGGAAATCCCCTGAGCACACAATGTCAGAAGCGAGGGGGCATCTTGGAGAGGGCTGTGGACCCTCTCACAGTACAGCTGGTTAAACTTGCATCCCATCCTTCCTCCTGAAAGCTCCCTGTGTGCAGACTCAGAGCTTTCTCAATCCATTTTCAAACAACTGGAGAACCAAAGGAGTTAAATTCCAGCAAACAGAAAGAGTGGAAGGAATCAACTCAGAAACTGAAGAGACAATAATATATACACATTTTGTTTTCAAAGATAGCAGATTGGCTTTGATATAAAATCCTTATCATGAATGTATGCAATCGTATGCACATGCCTCACCTGGATTAATGGCAAATAAAGCAGAATGTGTTGCTGTTTTCATTCCTGTTAGAATTTACGTAACAGCCTACCACCTTCTTCCTCCCTGCCAGTCACATGGCCTCTTCTGACAACAGGGTCTGAGTACAGCCATAAAATGAGGCGTGGCAAGGAGAAATTGCTCTGGGTGCCAGTGATGGGAACGGAGGGAAAATGTAACAAGACACAAATAAGAAAACCCTTGACAGCCTACATGGGAAGGAAAGAAAAGAGTAAAAAGCAGGTGAAGTTTCATTTCTCAAAGGCTAAGTAAATTAATTGTATCTTCAACTGAAATGCAAAAATAAAAAAGGGTTATGCTAGTAACTTTATCCTAAAAATTAGAATATGATGGACTTCACAATATATTAAAATATAGAAATACTTTGATGAATATAATATGACCATTACTGGTGGTACAGAAGACAGTGTCTCTCACAGTAGTAAATATTAATAATGATAATTAACAATTGAGCACTTACATCCATGCTTGTGTTGTGTGCATGCTTCCACCCATGCTTGAGTTGTCTGCATGCTTGACCTCATTAAATCCCTACCGCCAACCTATGAAGTACTACGATTATCTTCATTTTGCAGATGAAGAAGCAGAGTTTTGAAGAAATGAAGTAACTTCCCCAAAGGCATCCAGGTTATAGAGTCTACTCTCTCTGGGTCCCAAATTCTTAGTGTCATCTCTAGGCAGTCAGTGGTCAATGCTGGAGCATTGGACAGAAAATACAAGCAACACTCCCACTACTGGCTCCCTTTCGCTCTTCCTTGCTCACATATAAGCAGAGTAGAACTTGCAAACTACTCACTGACGCTACTTTAGCTTCATGGTTTATTAGACTGAATCCATGCTCATTTCTGTCCTTCCTAATTATCAGTCATTAGAATTCATGTTCTAAGCAAGGCACCTCCAAGGAAGCTTAACATGCCTTGTTTCTCACTGTGACATTTCACGAAATTAAATTTTAAAGCATTCCTTGCCATAGACTGAGATGTCCTTAACCAACCAACTGTAACGAGTCTCAAGTGTAAAAAGGTGTCTAAGGAAGTTGTTTGTCACTGGAAGAGAAAAGTTCATTTTCAACCACCCTAACCTCAATTAAGTGAATCTGGGCTAACAGACGCAAAGTGATTGGAATTATGTTTCTAACGTGAGTGCGGAAACTGAGAAAGCCATCCATTAAAAAGTAAAATATGTATAAGCTGCCTGCTGCATTCACTAAGTGATTAAAAACGTAATCTTCCTGAAGAAATGAGCCACACATTTGTTTATATTAATGTTAATAACGTGCTAACTAATGATAAATGCATGATAATTTATTCTAAGTGAAATGAAGTGTGCCCTAAAGACAGACTCTGTAAATGAAAGCATATGCTCACCCGAGTTTACAGCAGGCATATTAATAATTATATTCTTTTACTGCAGTGAAAATTATTATATGCAAATTACATGCAAAGGTTCCACAATAGCCAAATACATGCAGAGTGGGGAGCCCCGGAAACAGAAATTATCGGCAAAGGTTTTGTGAAGTTTTCTTCAACTTTTTCTTTGGGCATATTTAAGATTTAGAGTCCTTCATCTTTGCATCTTCAAACATAATCAGAAACAATTAAATCTGCCTAATGTTTTAGTGTGTACATTTAGAAATCATTAAGCCAAACTATTTCTGTGAACTTAGAAATTATATATATAAATACTACCCTTGTAAATGGCATAAACAACTCTAATGCATCCGTGCAGATAAATCTCAAAATACCTGTTAGCATTCACAGCAGCCTTTCCTCTCTTCCCACTATCACAAGCATCACCTATGAAGTTGGACCACTGAGCACTCAAAAGAAGTCTGCCTTATTATTTGTGGCAGATGTGGTTTGTTGGCTACTCAAAGGTCTTCAGGTTTCCTCTTTGCTCACAGGAAGAAGAGGGGGAGGAGGAGGGAGGAGAAGGAAGGAGGGAGAGGGAAGGAAGGAGCAGGGTTCCACTTCGGTTCAGCCATCAGGAAGAGAGACCTTACTCTCAGCAAACATAGTCCCAACTCTCCCACTCCTACCCCCACCCTCGGGCTCAAACTGCGTATTCCACCCTGCTTTGGCCTGTGAAATTTAAAGGGAAATCTGCCAGGGCCTCTAGGAAAACTTTTTCCTCCCTAATGAGAAACATCAGAACTTGTATCTCATGCCACCTTCTGCCTCTTGCCTTGGAAGTGGAGGGAGGACATGAAGACATCCTGCCACTACGTTAGGGCGGCCAAGGGGACTGTGCTCCCATCAGCCCTGCTGGCGGCTACCTATTTCCAGACCTCTTTCTGTGTGAGACAAACAAGCCCAAAGTCAGCTATGGCTCTGCTGAGTGGGTTCTCAGTCAGCTGCAGCTGAGAGCATTTCCTAGCCGTTATGCTATTCCCACAGCAAAAGCGTGGCATCAAATTCCCACAGGCAGTAGAGCCCTGCAACAGCCAGGACTGTGCATGGAGAGGAGAAGGCCAACCCGAGCTCTCGACTCCAGTGGCTGTTCCTGGGGAAAAGCCACCCAGGTGAGGGCTGTCACTGCCTTCCTGCTCCTCTTCCTGAAGGTCTGGTGGTGGGATCAAGACAGCTTGTGGGGCTGAAATCCCACTACTGACTACTGCACATTTTTTCCCATTACAAACGAGTTCTCCATGGAGAGTGACAAGGGAAGAAGGATTTGGTACAAAAAGTCCCCTGAAGAATGAGACTGAAGCCCACCTCAGAGTCCTGCTGTCTCTGCAAGGTTAACCATCTGCCCCAGGCCACTGCCGGGACAGCTGAGTTCTTCCAGCTCCTAGTTCTCAGTGAGTTCTACGCCTGCCAGGAAGATCCGCGCCCAGCCCCGGGGGGAGCAGAGATGAGGTGGGGAGAAGACAGATGCTGGGGGCACGGATTTCGTCATTGGGAAGAAGGGTGGCTGACGCATGACACTTCATCTGAAATGACCAAATGCCTAGAGAGCAAAGAAATAGGGTTTTCTTTCTGAGAAATCTAGGGTTTTGCCATTGAAGAGATAGGTTCTCACCAGTGGTAGGTCTTGGACTATCGCATCAAACCTGGTTCAAATCTCCACCTACACCCAGATTTTAACTTCATTTGTCCCATTCTGGGTTGTACTTCATTTCTTGCTGGTAAAAAAGAGGCTAGAATGTGATCTCACTAGAGAAGCAGCATTTCAGGTGACCCAGAGCTCAGACTCTGGGGCCCCGTTGTACAGTGTGACCTCAAGCAAGCCACACCTCCCTTTCCAATGTACCTAAGTAGTATCTAGTCCCTTCCATTTTTGGACAAATTAAAGTATTAAATATATATATGTATATATATCACATACTGTCAATAATATATATACACATATATATCATTTAGAATAATACAAGGAATATAGATAATCCTTTACTTTTAAAGCAGACCTTCACCAGCCACGGCCTCTGACACTCCGGGTTTACTTCCTGAAAGCTCCTCGACGAGTCCCGAGATCAGCTTGGCCTGGATCCCTGCCCACCCCTCAACCAGCCACTCTGGCTTGCTGGGAAACAGGATTCAGGATCTACTCACTTAAAAGCACGGAACTGAGAGTTGGAGAAAGTTGGTTCCCCAGAAAGGAAATCAAGACACTGGCACCCAAGGGAGCCGGGAAGAAGTTGGGGAGGTACGACCGACAGACGTACCTTGCAATGACTGACTTGCTGGGGATGAGTCATCACTGTCCTTCCCACACTTTGTACCCAGTTGAACATGCAAATACGATTGCGTTTGTGTGTGTTTCTGTCCCACGTAATGATGGCATCTGAAGGAAAGACCCTGGTCTTTGAAGCCCAGTAAGTGTGGGTTTGAGACGCAGCTGACACTGCCCAGCGGTGCGATCCCAGACAACATAAAAGAGGGCTGACTCCACCACCTCAAAATGTTTCTATGAGACATAAATGAGATGATGGATGTGAACGTTTTTAGAGCACAGCCTACCAATTTTCTTTTGCTATTACTCTGTACTCTAAAGGGGGTGTAGTTGAAAAAAAATAAAAAGATTCTGCATTTCCTGGTGAAGATGGAATTTGCTGCAGCATTTACAGAGCCCTGGGTCAGAGCCTAAGGCTCCCCTTCAGTCCTCAGCCTCTTCACTGACCAGCTGAGAAACTGGGCAATCCACTCGGCCAGCGCTCTGCGCACCACGGCTACCACCATCTCCTGGCTGCTTTTGCATGGTCCGTGAGCTAAGGGCGGTTTTAAGAGTTTTTAAAGGGTTGGAAGAAGGAAGAAAAGGGGCAGGAGGAGAGGGAGAGAAGGGAGAAAGAGAAAGAAATGAGGAAGAGATGGTGGCAGAGGAGGAAGAGGGAGAGGAGGGGTAGAACATGGGACAGAGACAGCATGTGGCCTGCAAAGCCTGAAATCTTTACAGACAAAGTCTGCTGACCCCTGCATTAGGCGATGCAGAGCTGGTTTATTTACAAACTTGGGATTACATCTGCCAAATTTTCCCCACAGAGCTGTTAGGGGGACCACCTGAGGTAAGTATTTTGTGACCCCTGCCACTAGACAAGCACAAGCGCCACTGGCACTGCCTCCTCTCTGGTCTGCACCTGTGCCTGGGGGACGAAAGGCCCAGTAATACAGGTCAGATGTAACCTGGCCCTGGGCTGGTGCTTGTTCAGCTCTGCCTGTCACCGTCACCCAAAACCCTGCCGTGATCCATGTGGAACACTTCCTTTATTGAGTTGTCACATCTCTAAATCCTGGGGGACTCCACCAAATATGACAATGGCAAGAATCCCACTTTCACCTGTCAGGGAGCTTTTTCCATTTGGTTTACCCACTTCAACTCACCTTCCATCTCGAGAAGAATCAGCAAACTCATTTAACACTATCTGGTGGTTCATGTCTTCTCTCCACACCAGCTGATCATTACCAAAAATAGCCCTTGATATATAGGAGCCTTCACATTGCAAATTATAAACAGCTTTCACAGATTTTCAAGGCCTTGATCTTAAAAAGTCACATGCTTGAGTTGAGATTGTCTGTTAGTCTAGGTGTATGCTCTAGAGCGCAATTCAACTTGGCATTAATAAGACCCTTAGATACTTTTCCAGCTAAACTATCTTTACTTTTATTCATTTCATTTGTAACTGAATTGTTTTTAAAATGGATCAAAAGTAAAACACACCCATGCACATACACATACAAACCTTTTTCCCTTTTAACTGCTTTTACTGCCTTACCTCACCATTAAAGAATATTTCCTTTTTGATTCATTTATGATTAATTTAACATGAATTCATGCTTTTTGTAAACAATACAACCATACCAGTGTGAAATCCCCTCCCCGTCCCCACCGATTCCTTCCCCACATACAGCCCTAACTGCTCCTCCTCTCCTCGTGGACAGCATATTCAATCACCTGGCGGGCATCTATGACAAGTACTTCTCAACCACACAAAACATCTAGTTCTGGGGAGCTCAACTCCTGTTTCCAAATTCCTGGACACCTACAAATAACTGGGGGAATTTTTTTTAAAAGCTGCTTGATTATGTATTTTACAAAGATAAATATTTGAGGCTCAATATCAAACACATTAGAATTTCTGCCCAAGGGAGAAAAAAAAAATGGATGAGGAGAATAGGTGAAAATAAAAAATAAAGCAAGATAGAGACTTTGTGGTGATTCATGATGTAGCCTGTCCTCAAACAGTTAGGATAACTCACTTTTCTGCACATGAGGCTTAAAAATTCACATTAAAAATGTTTGTGACATGAAAAACAGTTGTATTGGTTGGAAAAATGCAAAATCTTTTAAATTTACAGCTGTCTAACGAAATGTGGCAAGAGCATTTACTGCTCACCAAATAACCATGTACTTCGCCAAATCTTTCCCAGTGCCTTTGCAGTTAGATGAGACCAAGTGACTAGCGGTGGGCAAGCGCTTCCAATGGCTACGAGCAGAAAGGGCCCGGCTTCGTTCTTTCTGAAATGTTTCAGAGTTCAGAGAATTTCAAAAATGTTCAGGCACTTTTGTCCCTGGCACAGCGAGGGCAGAAGCCCTGAGAGCCATCAGGTCCAATGACAAGATGTTCGCATTGCCATCTGCCAAGGCCTTGAGCAGGGAACTCAAGAGAACTGTACTGAACATGTAATGGGATCAAGAAATCAAACTCTTATCGTGTTAATTCCTGAGATTTCATTGTACTTAGCAAATCTCAACACTCCTAACTTAGGTAACACATCACTATATCAACTGCAATTCAAGTCAACTATTAGATCTTTAGCTGGCAGTCATATTTAATGTGGAGTGTGAGTGCATGTCATATATTTACTATGATTGAGATGGAGCCTCTAAAAGTAGGGATGCTTGGATCTTATGAAGACCTTAAAAGAGCCCTGTCTCTACCAGTCTCTCCTGTTTCAAATCTGGCTTAGTTCACCTGTGTGTGACCTCCCCAACTGCAGCAGGTTTGGGGGCTTAGACCTCAGGATCTTGGTCACCCTGGGGACAGGAAAGAAACAATTTTCCATTCACTGGTGGTCGAGATCTACACTGTTTCAGACCACCAGCAGAAGTGGTGGCTGTTAACTAAAGGATTCTTATGATTAAGAGGATTGCTTCTATCTCCAGGTTTGGAGACAGCATGCGTACACACACCATGTGTATGTGTGTGTGCGTGAATACCACCTGAAAGGTTTGATAGTACACAGGTACATTCTGCAGTTCATAAATGTAAAGACGTATACATTACTTCTTTATCAAGAAAAAGTAATGCCTATGTAACAACATGACACTTCTGCTTCTATACACATAAAATAAACACTTCCCATGAATCATTAAAACCATAAAAAGGGTCCTTTCCCCAATACCATTAAAAACAGGAATTACTGCCTTAAAATGACTCCTAGCTGTCTACTGAGGTTTACACACATTGTTACTAAATTACAGCAGTTCCAGGCAACCATTATTATACTTATATCTCTATAGACTTAAAGACTTGGGCAGCTTATAAAAAATAAATTTGTAGCTATAGCTATTAACAGACTACTTAAGGCGACCATTAACAAATCTATCTCCCTAATTGATTTTAAATTCTGCAACGCAAAAAAGAGACAGCAGATGAAAGGGGAAAAAAATCTATTCTTAACCTAGAGGGGAAAGGAATTTGGTTCAGATACTCCCTAGGAAGCAGAAGACATGACGCTGGTGTCAATAAACAGCAATGTGTGGGATCAATACAACTGCAAGGAACACCTCACAGGGAAAATTATTTAATTTACACAGCAACAGACATGCTGCCTAAATCTAATAATTATTTTATTTTTTCCTGATAGACACTGTTTGCTTTAGTTGGAATGTGTATATGTGTAGCAAATGCCTTCTGACAATTCTCGCATTTGACATGTCCCATAAAGGATTCATTCTCATAAACACAGCTTTTTAATGGGAAATAAACCTGGAAATACCCAAACTAAACCAGGTCCTGAGTGTTATTAACAAAGTAAGGAATGCTATACTGAAGATTTTCACACAAAATTTCCACATGCAAATGAATATATTTAGTTTCTGAAGTTTACAAACAAAACGCCTCCAGCTTTCTACAGTAGAAACAGGTACCAAAAATAACACCTCTGTGTTGACGTCCTCCATGAGGCAAGTTCTCTAAGGAGAAGCATTTATGCTTTAATGCAAGAAGAAAGAGAAGAGAAAACATTTATCCCTACCCTGACCCTGTTCAGACCCTACTAATAGCAATTTTTCCAAACTAAAAGCTTTTGGTGTTTTTGATTTGTTGTTAATATTTTTAACTCAAAACATAAACACAGACAATTTATTCCCCAATCACATGCATATGTCTGCTTCAGAATGAAGGGGCTGCAACGTCCAGTAGCTCTTGGACGGCGCTGCCTCTTCAGAGCCCATGAAATATACATGAAGTGGTTTCATGCCACCTGCAAATGAAAAAGTCATGTAAAATTTAGTCTGGAGGCAGAACTCCAAAAGCCCTGGTAAGGCTAATTTAATATATCTGCCATATACAATCATACACAAAATGTAATCTAAAACATCTAATCTTTTTCCCTCTTCAGACAAAAAAATAGTAATTGCCCAGAGTTGAAATTAAACAGCTGTCACACCAAACAAAGATATTAGCCACTCACGTTTTTATGAACCAATAAAATTTGATCATTCAACTGCTCTTCAGGAGTGGTTGCTCTCTCCATTACAGAAATTGCTACCCTGGATTCCAGGTCTTAAACTGTGGTCACAAATCAGGATTAAAAGCCACGGGTGAGCTGCTATTAATGCAGCGATGTCAATACGTCATCTCTAAATCACTCATTAGCCCAGATAAAAATAAGTAAATAAGGCTGCCCAGAGGTGTCCTCCAGAATAGGAGACCCCTCTCCAACCTTCTCCCTAAAAATCTGAGGTAAGAACCTGCATATGTTGTCCAGATGCGATCTGAGTGACCTCAAGGATCCCTCCCTCCTAGGGAATGGAGGCCCCCCTTGACAGAACCTCCTCTGTAGAGAGGGCATGCAAACACAGGCTTCATGCCTTCCTCAGCTCTGATTCCTCCTTCATTCAAATTTTAAATTGCACCCTGCCCCCAGCTTGAATAAAGGACATACTTAATACAGATGTGGCTCTGTAATCGTTTCCTAACAGGGTAAAAAGTATTGGGAACACATTTGATAAAGACACATCCTCAATATAAAACAAGCTCTTGGATATCAGTAAAAAAAGACAAACACTCCAATATTAAAAAAAATAGACATGGAATATGAATAGGCAACATCATTCTCAAAAGAAAAGAAATACAGGGGGCAAACAAGAAAATAATTTAACCTAATACTAACCAAAGACATGCCAAGAAAACTTTTTGACCTAATAATAATCAAAGACATGAAAACTGAAAGAGCAATGAGCTAGCCTCTCTTTTCCATTGTAATACTTGCTACAGTGAAGGGAACAGGATAATTGATATCCCCCACATAACTGAGAAGTTAGGATTTAACAAATGATTATGACTACTGAATCATTATATAGATATTTCTTTTCACTTTCTGAAATTTCTGAACTGTAATCCAGCTCCCTTTATCTCTGATAATGATTGTATAACTTTATAACCTTTATCTTGTGATTATAAAAACCTTGTGACTGACCCCCAATTGTACCTCCCTTACCCTGTTTTTCACCTTTCAGTCTTATGATCACTAAAGACAGCCCCTAATGTTTATTAACGAAGGGTCTTGAGTCAGCCCAGAACTAACCCACCCCAATTCCTAAACTATCTTGCTAAATGGAGATGAATCTAACCAAAATGGGCCTGCCTGACTGCACAGTAGCTTAAACTTTAGCCTGTAAGTGACCTTCATTATAATACTAAAAATCACACTCATCACCATATTAAGGCCACCATTTTCTCACATATGTTCTGTGACTAAGCATGTAATCAATCTACACATGCTCAATAATTAGATCATCTCTAACCTCGTCATCTCGAGACACTGGGCTCATTATCCTAAAATCTGCCCATCCTTTGATACTATAAAACTATCAGAGTTACTGAAGTTTGGGGAGACAGATTTTTAGGGCAACAGGTCATGTGATCCCCTGCTTCAGGCCTAGTAATAAACTCTCTTTCTGAAACCCCAGTGTCTAAGGAATTGGTCATTTGAGCACACTGGGCAAAGAATCCACAGCTTTTGATTGGCATCACCCATACTGCTACAAGCAGTATCAATTGCCACAAATTTTTGGAGGCAGATTTAGAATGGGCTTTTCCAAATTTAACACTGAAAGGCTTTTTTAGTACCTAACCTTAGGCCCAGAAATTCCCCTTCTAGGAATATGCCCTACAAAAAGATTGATTGTGTTTTTTAAAATATAGATATAAGGACAGTTATCACAGCATGATAAATGCTGAACCAAACTCTGGAATACTGCTCAGAAGACCTGAAGGGAGAGAGAATACCAGCTCAGAAACGGGGTAGCTGGGTCCCTAAAGAACCACATTTCCCAATGAACAGCTTTGTTAAGGAAAATAGCCTTCAATGCTAATCATGCCAGACTCCCACCCTGACATCCCTGTGTTTTTGACTGCGGCACATATCATGGAAGTGAGCGTTCGAACCCACAGCCACTAGAGTCAAACGCATCCCTGAGGAGTAAAGGACATGCCAGGCACCCACCATCTAAGCACCTGATGCTATAGCAATACGTGATGCACATTATACAACGTGTGCCCCTCATCAAAAATTGTGTAGGATAACACTTAGAATATATAAATAACAAACACGAATATACGAATACAAATACATAAATACAAGTATATAAATACATAATTTTATACATATACACACACACACACACACACAACAGAAGCTCTAAGATCTTCTTCCCACCCCGAGGGATGATCTTTCTCACTGCTCGGAGTCCCCTGCCCTCCTCAGAGCCCACGGCTGGCAGCGGCCAGGGTCACTTGCTTCTCTGGAATGTCTGTGGTGTCGTGGAAAGGAGACGGGACAGGGACTGAAACACCCCTGATCGTCAATGCAGGCTTTGGCTAATACAGGAGTGGGCTTCTCCTGTCCGGCTGTGCACAGACAAGCCACAGCCTCCCAGAGTGTCTAGCACCCCCTACCCAAGAAGGGATGCTGGGAGGGTCAGTGGCATAGTGACACCAAGTTTCTGGTGCCCGGCACTGAGCTCCTTTATTTGAATGTATGTTGAGGGGACCTTTGTTGTAAGTTCTCAGTAAATAGGTCCCAGGAAATTAAAAAATAAAAACCCTTTGAAGTTCAAACCATGAAAGGAATGATACTTGGAGAAAGAGGAAAACAGGAGGTTAGTCCCAAATGCAGAAACTGAAGTAAAAAGTCCAGAGCAACGGCTTGGGCATCTCGCCCTTGGACTCTGCAAACCCTGCTGTTATCACCAGCTTGGCATTGACTTGCAAGAGGCCTGAGCAGGTTCCTGGAGCTCTCTGCCTCACTTTCTCACCCATCAACACAGCAAGACAGAGGCACCCACTTCACAGGAGAGCTGTGACAGCTGGATGAGGCCATCCCCCGGCTTGGTGGCTGCCTGCACTGGATCCTTTACAAATATCACCTGTAATTCTGTAAGCATTACTCAATTCAAGAATAATCATTACTTGAGAGGCTATTTCATTATAAAACTCCGGCAGTCTATGAGACAATATCGCTTAAGTTTATCACAATGGAAAGAGGTTCAAATTTTGGCACTATAAATATATACACAGATATTATATATATATATAGTACACATTATATGTTACACAGTTTGCGTGATAAAGGGATACACACATATAAAAATTATAATTATAAACTGTCAATTATTTAGTCACCTACAGTTTTCAAGGTGCCAGGTAATATGCTTATCCTCCCTGGAGAGTAGCAATCTCATCAGAAAGAGAAAAAAGATGTGCACACTTCTAAAATTCCATTTATAAGATTAAAAAGAGTAAGAAAGAAAAATCATAGGGGGATGCTTCTAAGCCCCATAATATTGTCTAATTAGAGCGAATGACTTCTTATTTCACTCATTTGGGGCTGAGAGATGCTGCAATCCCACTTTAATCAACCCTCAGTCCCACTGCTCCTCAGAGAGAACTTCTTCAAAGCCATGAACTCCAGCCAGGAGCATGCTCATTTTCCTTCCCTCCCCGTAACAGTGAGGAGCAGCACCAAATTGTCAATGCTGGTTGGAATTTTCATTTCAAGTATTTCTTAAACTTCTGCCCTAAGTGGTCTCATGCTAATGCCTGCATTTATGATTCACAGAGGAAGAGGCACAGAGAGAATAAAGTAGAGAACATGAGAGGCCCAAAGGTGAACGGATGATACTGATGGTACTTGAGCGAGAATTCTCCCAAAAGTTCCAAAGACAACAGTCTCTGGAATTTTCTAGTCGATAAACGGGGTTCTACCCTCTTTAATAAAAAATTAATCTATAATAAAATTAAATAGTAATAGCTAACATATGTTGAATACTTACTAACAGCTAGACCCCATTCTCGGCACATTCGTGTTGGAACTTGCCAACCACAAGGTGCAGTTACCTGGAAGCATCCAGTGTACACCCCCGATGGCACACACACAGATTTCAGGTGGGAGACAAACTGGCCTTAACTAACACTGAGTTGGATCATAGGAAGTTACTTGCTTTTCCATGTCTTTCAATCAAGGAGAAAGTTCCTTTTTCATGCGATGTGCCTTAATTTCTCCTTAATGCTGCTAGCACAGTTCACAACATCTAGTGAGAGACTAGGAATCTCTTTTTGTTTTCATTGTGCTTTTCATGCTTATCTTCCACTTGTTATAGATAATTCCAAGATCCCATTTATCTTTGTGATGTAAATTTTATTATAAAATAAATTATTTAAAATGTGTTATTAAAAATGAATATTAAGCAAATAGTAGTACTGTTGGTTCCAAATACAGCAAAAACTGTAAAGGTAAAACAAAAATGGCTTAAGTTAAGAAATCTTTGGCAATGCTGCTTAACATGATATAGAATCTAAAAAGTACTTCCTTCAAGAGACTGTTAAACAGTATTTCTTCAAAGTATTTGATATAAGAACCTATTTTTTGCAAGGGACTCTTGAAGTACTAGTCTGAACGATGTCTCAAATCATTTTCTTACAGAATGATAAAAAATGAAAATAGTTTGCTAATAAGAAAAAGGAATATGGCCTAATAAGAGATTAAGATCTATAAGAACATGTCTATTGAAAATAATGAAATTGTACAAATACTGTATTTTTCAAGCACTTACTATATTCTTAGCATTATGGAATAGGTTTAAATCATGACAGGACTGCAGTCCAGAGTGCAAATTACAATTGCCTTGGAAATGCAAGAAACAAATCAAGTAAATGAACTGTAGAACAAAACAAAAATGATTAACTGAAAATAATCAAATGCCCGAAATCCACGATACTGACCAATTATTTATACAGTCAAGAAAAGGATCAAAATCAGCTGAAGAAACAAAACTGAGAATAATTCCTGGGATTTGAGGACAGGAGGGTTGGAAAGAGAAAGTGAGGGTCTCCTCTGAGGGGTCTGTGGGGGCTTGTACGGTACACCTGTCTCCCTTTCCATGTTGGGTTTCCGTGACAGCAGGCTCTGCTGGGACAGGGCTGAGAGGCACCAGCCCTTGCCTGGGCAGGAACAGAGACTGCACAGAGAAGGAGCTGCCATCTGTGCAGAAATTTCTGTGTACTTTCATATTATTAGAATTTTATAATGTGCACTTATTACTTTTGTAATAAAAAAAAAAATTCTCAATGCCAATTACACAAAAAATTACTACCGGTAAACTAATAGAATAGATACAGAAAGTTTCCTAACCATCTAACTAATATCTACCTGAAATCTATCAGGACTTACCAATGATAAAGTCCCATGACAAAGATATTTATTATACGGTGTCAAAACTAGGATGCACATTTTAACAAATCTGAAAATAGGATACATTTTATAAGATGATACCTTATTTACTGAAATATGGTAACTGAAACCAACAAAAATGTATATCCTTAGAAAAACAGAAAGAGGGGTAGAGGGAGGGAGGGAAGGTGGAAGGGAAAAGAGAGGCGAGATCCTAAGCTAAGTAACGCAGATAAGCCGGTCAGGGCTCAGGGCACAGAACACCTGCCCTGCCGGAGATAGGGCATGCGGCTGACCTTCGTTCAGGCTCTCTGGGTCCCCTGCGCCTCCCACAATGTGAGCATTTTCTGAGCCAAGGAGACCTTATGTTATGGAATACCATGCACCACCATTACTAGATCTACCCATTTCACCTGAGGCTCATCTGAAGACATGGGCATCTTTTTCAGCTTTGAAAGAAAATCTCCCTGTGATAGACTTCCTGGTGAAGGCAGGTAGGCTCCTTCCAGAGGCACCCGTAAATAAGAGGGGTTCCCTAAATAAGAGGGAACCACTGAACTTTTAGAAACATCCCAGGAAAAGCAGATGTGTTAAGGCCATCACAGTGAAATGGATGCTTGCAGTTGTAACACAGCCATACCCTCTCCCTTCCATGGTTTCCAGATCCTCTTTGACTTTGCCAAGGAGTTGAATCATGGTCCTTGAAGGGTTAATCACAATAGGATTTGAGTTATACTGCACTTTCCATTTTAGCTTTAAGTGGTGTAAGTCACATTAAGCCCTGTACATTTGAAAAAGGAGAGACTCATCCAACCCACGAGACATGGAGGACATTCCGTCATGCACCATACTCAGCTCACCTCCTGCACGATGTGAGTGCTGCCAGCAGGCCTGAGACATCCTGAGGAAAACTCCATGGATGTACCTGGTGACATCAATAAAGTGCTACCCTTCCTTGTTTTCTCAAAATAAAAGTTACATGTTGGTGTACAGAGAACTGGTGTTTTCTTTACACTTTCCTTGTTCATTGCATTTCAATATCTAGAAGGAAAGTAAACTGTCCGAGAGAAATAAGCATGACATTGAAATATGTATATATTTAAAACCATACAAAGTAAATCTGTAGTTAATATTCCAGGGATGGCTAACAATCAAAACACCTCTTCCCTATAAGAGTGTTTAAATGCATAATTAAGTTGCTGGTAAAGTCACAGCCTAAGAATAGCTTCTAAAATCGAGAAAACTTGAGTGTTTTTTGTTTGTTCCACTGTTCCAGAGGTTTTGAAAGCAACATGCCCTGTGTTAGTCAGAAATAAGTAACAATAAAAACATTTACAACCTCTTCGGAGAAAGCAAAGCTTTTCCGTTTGAGGCTGGAAAGACCTTATCTGTAACTGTCACGCTTTCCCCTCTAGATGCACTGACCACATTCAAAGGTCACCTTGCAGAATCCACGCAGGTGCCCCCACTGGTGAGGTCTGGCCTCAAAAGCTGGTTACAAGTTCATATTAGATTCAACACAGATTAACATGAGTGTCGAGCAAAGTCACAATGCTATAAAGTTTCTAGTGAAATGCAAATAAAATGATCCTAAAGAGTTTCTCTGATGTCCAATTTGTATCATCAATTTTCATTTAGATTATCCATATATTTACCATTGCTTGTCATTATTTCCTTCATGCCCATGCTTCCCTTTGGGATCATTTTCTGCGGGTGACTGAGCTTGTACCTCGACTTACCAGGCCTGGGCCAGGGGACCTGATCACCCCCTGGGGAGGGTAGTAGGTACGGGCGTGAGTGCCCTCTGCAGCCCCCCCGAGCCTGGGGAGCGAGGTCAAGGCAGCTCCCTTTTCCTCACCCAAAATGCCACTGGCAGGGGAGGCTTGCCGGAGGAAACCGCCTTTCTCCCAACTGCCCTTTCCCCACTCCCTTATCTTACCCACACACTCCCTTGTGCCAAGGCCACTCCTGCCACCGCCAGCGCGCATGCACCGTGGCCAGAACAACCCCCGCCCCGCTGCAACGGCTCCTGCGTTCTCTCAGAACCAATCCTAACCCCTCTCCCTTCAGTATTGCCATTTAAGGCTACTTCACCTCCTTTCCAGCCCTGCCCTTCTTACCAGCCTATATAACCTGTAATCACCCCTAAATAAATCTCTTTGGCGCATACTCCTACTGGATGAAGAGTGTCTTGTCCTTATCGCCGCCCTCCATACCTTGCACGCCTCCCGCCGAGGACCCGGCCAAGTCCTCCGCCTCGCCCTCGCCTCCGGGAAAGAGCCCCCGCCGCCGGTACCCCTTAAGCAGCCCCGAGAGCTGAGGGCTCAGCTACCGGCCGCCTCTCCCCCTAGAAGCAGTAACCGCGACCGCAATTTTCCTTCTATATGTAAGATACCTTTTAGTGTAACTTTCACTGCAGGTCTTCTGTCACAAATCCTCACCAGTTTTATCTTTTCATAAAATATCATTAGCCTTTTTTTTCTCAAGAAAGCAACTGTTATATCTAGAATTCAAGGTTTTGACAGGTATCTTTTCCTTCTGCATTTAAAATATGTCATTCCATTGTCTTAAGGATTTCAGTATTTTTGTTGAAAAATCAAATGCCAGTCCTATGTCGGTTCTCTGAAGATAATGTGTCATTTTTCTCTTTTCTGCAGTTTTACTGCTACAAGCTTGGAATGACTGCCTTTGCATGTATCCTGGCTGAACAACATAGCACTTCCTGATTCTGGGGCTTGATCTTTTTCACCACTTTTAGAAAATTCCCTCTCTCCCCTCTATTCCCGCTCCCATTTTGCTCTTCAGAATATTTTATACTGACGTATATTCCAGGTCACTAATCCTAATCTGCTCTTAAACTAATTTATTGCATTCTTAATTTCAGTTACTCTATTAATCAGTCCCAGAATATTGATTTCTATTCTTCTTATGTATTTTAGTATTCCGCTGAATTTCTCTGTCTTGTCACGTATTTTCTTGAATATGTTCATTTTAGTTATTTTGAAACCCACTGTGAAAATTCCAGTATCTGGATCACCCAGAGGTATGTCTATTTTTGCTCCACTCCCCTCTGTCCTGGCTTCTAGTGTGCCTAGGCATTTTCAATTGAATGCCCGAATATTTAATAAAAAATTGTTTTTTTTAGGCTCTGCATTATGTTACTTTCCCTGCGGGAGGATTTATTTTGCTTTAAGCAGGCAATTAGAGGAAGAAGAGATCATCTTATTCCAATCTGTGATTGCACTGTTTAAAACCTGATTTTGAATTTTTATAAGGGTTAATCTATTTCTGGCTCACCCTTATTCTTAGCTTCTGCCCTCCAGGAACCCCAACTAAAAGCCTGGGTCTTTTCCAGGGATCATCAGCTTTGACACATCTTAACTCCATTTTTTGTCTCTCAAACACAGTGAGATTGCTAAAAGCCACTGCTTAGCTCATCAGCCTCTTAGCTGCCATATTCTATTCAATCTTTCAGCCTTTCATCTGTTGCTACCAATTGGCAAATACTGCAAAAGAAAAAGTGACGCAGAATGTTGGGCTAACTACTCTGCCTTTTCTTCCTTTCTCAGTTCATACCAGCAGTCCTGACTCCTTTGTATCCTTGAACTGCAATTTTGATCCTCTCAAGTCTCTGGAACTTTCAAAAGCTCTAATCTGCTTCATTCCTTCTTAGATGTGCCTTAAAATGGGCAAGTATGTCGGGTCAAAAGATGGTTTGGGATATCAAGCACAATTGATGTACACGATGTAAACGTGGCAGATTACAGCTATCTGCAGATTCCCTGGTATTCCTCACATCAAGAAGATCTGAAGGGAAGATTGTGGGATGATGGTGGAGTAGGAAGCTCCAGGAATCAGTCCTTCCACCAAAACAACTACTGAACTAGCAGGAACTGCCTGAATAAGCTATTTTGAAACACAAGTCAAGTGGAACCCTGTGCATCATCCAAGGAAGAGCTGGAGGAAGATGCTGGTAAGTCACAGTAAAGATTGGTGAGGGTCACCCTCCATGTGGTGGCTTCCACCCCCCAGCCCCCAGCCCCATGGCAGGCAGCAGTGGGACTGCAGCCTGAGCTTTTGGTGTAGTTGATGGTGCCAGGTGGGACATAAGGACCGAGACTTCCATAACCCAGGGAGTGTGGTCTGATCACTGATCACTGCTTTTGATTGCTGGGGGCCAGCTCTGAGGGCAACCACTGTTCCAATCCTCCTTAAGGAAAAGTAGTAGAGGAATCTTAAAAAGACAGTGCCTAGATTTTTTCCTCTTTTCTCTTTCCATTCCCCATTTGAGAGCAAAAAAAATTGTGAAAAGTCACAAGTTGATGGCTCCAGTCCTCAACAACAATAAAAACCAAGCAATCCCAGAGCAGTGGAATAACTAGATTTCCCGAGATATAACGAATGTTACTACTCAGAATGTCCAGCTTTCATCAAAAAAATTATAAAACACTGGAAGAAACAGGAAGGTATGGCCCAATCACAGGAAAGAAAGAATTTGCCAGAAACTGTCCCTGAGGAAGCTCATACATCGGAACTATTAGGCAAAGACTTTAAATCAACTGTGTTAAACACGTTCAATGAGCTAAAAGAATCCATATACAAAAAACTAAAGGAAGTTAGGAAAATGATGTCTGAACAAAACATCATCTGAGCATGTCTTTAACATGGAAATTATAAAAACAAAAAAAGAACCAAACAAATTTTGGAGTTGCAAGGTACAGCAATGGAAATAAAAACTAATTAGACAGATTCAACAGCTGATTTAAACAGGAAGAAGAAAGGATTAGCAAACGTGAAGAAAAAACAATTGAAATTACCCAGTGTGAGGAGCAGAAAGAAAAAATAATGAAGAAATATGAACAGAGTCTGAGGGATCTATACAACGCCATCAAGCTTACCAACATATACTTCACTGGAGTCCCAAAGATATGTTTACCAACATACCTTCACAAGAGATAAAGGCACAGAAAAAGCACTCGAAGAAATAATGGCCAAAAACTTTCCAAATCTGATGAAAGACATGAATATACACATACCGGAAGCCCAACAAACTCCAAGCAGGATAGACTCTAAGAGACTCATTACAGTGAAGATGTCAAAATCCAAAGATAAAGAGAGGATTTTGAAAGCTACAAGAGAGAAATTATTTGTCAAATACAAGGGATCCCCAGTAAGCTTAATAGCAGATTTCTCATTAGAAACCTTGGAGGCCTGAAGACAGAGGGATGACATATTTATAAGTCCTCAAAGAAAAATACTGTCAACCAAGAATTCTATGTCTGGAACAATTATCTTTCAAAAATGAAGGAGAAAGTAAGACGCCGACAGATAAACAAAAACTGAAAGAGTTCATTGCCAGAAGCCTTGCCCTACAAGAAAGGCTTAAGGGAGTCCTTCAGGCTGAAACAAAAGGACACTAGATGGTAACTCAAAGCCATAAGGAGAAATAAAGAATACTGGTAAAGGTAATCACATAGGTAAATATAAAATGCTGTATTATTATACTTTTGGTTTGTAACTATTTTCCCCTGTCCCCAATGGACCTAACAGGGAAGTATATAAAATAACATTTTAAATCTGTTATAGGCATATAATGTATAAAGTTGTAATCTGAGGCAATAACAATATAAAAGGGGAGGAAAGGAGATATATAAGAGTAGAGAATGTATATATTACCAGTACTTTTTGAACTAGGTTATGAGTTTAAGATTTAATTGTAATTGCAAAGTTAACCACTAAGAAAATAACTAAAAATATAGAGAGAAGGAAAGAAGGAATCAAAATGGTACATGATAAAAAAGCAACTAAAACACACACACACACAAAAGGCAGCAATAGAGTAATGGCAACGGATTTTTAGATTTTACACCAAAAGCACAAGCAACAAAAGAAAAAATAGATAAACAGACTCATCAAAATTTAAAACATTTGTGCATCAGAGGATATCATCAAGAAAGTGAAAAGACAATCTACAGAATGGAAGAAAATATTTGGAAACCATATATCTCCTAAAGGTTTAGTATCCCAAACATATAAAGAACTCTTACAACTCACTAACAACAAAGACAAACAACCCAATTAAAAAATGGGTCAAGGATTTAAAGAGACATTTCTCCAAAGTAGATATTCAAATGGCCAATAAGTATATGAAAATGTGCTCAACATCATTAGCCATTAGATAAATGCAAATTAAAATGACAATAAGATGCTACTTCACACCTACCAGGATAACTATTCTTAAAAAAAAATGAAAATAACAAGTGTTGGTGAGAATGCAGAGAAATATGAACAGTCATACAACAGAAGCGGGAATGTAAAATGGTGCAGCCATGGGGAAAACAGTTTGGCTGTTCCTCAGAAAAGTTAAACGTAGAATTAATTATCATATGGGCCAGCAATCCCACTCTTAGGTATATACCCAAAGAATCGAAAGCAAGGACTCAACAGATATTTGTACATCAGTGTTCACAGCAGCATCATTCACAATAGCCGAAGGGTGAAACAATCCAAGTGGCGATCAACAGATGACAGATAAACAAAATGCAGTATATATCCATACAATGGAATATTATTCAGCCATAAAAGGAAGAGAAGTGGTGGTACATGCTACAACATGGATGAATCCTAAAGCTATCATGTTGAATGAAATAAGCCAGACATAAGAGGACAAATATTGTATGATATCTCTTACACGAAATACTTAGAATAAGCAAATTCATAGAGACAGAAAGCAGAATAGTGGTTACCTAGGGAAGGGGAAATGGGGAATTGCTACTAAATGAGTAGCAGTCTTGGTTTGGGACAGTGGTGAAAGTTACACAGTATTGTCAATGTACTTACTGTCAAAGAATTGTCCAACTGAAATGGTTAAAATGATTTTTATGTTAGGTATTGTGCCAGGTTGGATATATTATGCCCCCCAGAAAAGCCATGTTCTTTCATGCAATCTTGTGGGGGCAGACTTATTAGTCTTTTGATTAGAGTGGAAACTTTTGATTGAGTGTTTCCATGGAGATGTGACTCACCCAACTATGGGCCAGACTCTTGATTAGATTATTTCCATGGAGGTGTTACCCTGCCCATTCAGGGTGGGTCTTGATTAGTTCGCTGGAGTATTTAAGAGAGCACAAGAGCCAACATGGATGCTGATGCTTGGAGACACTTGGAGATGCAGACAGAAGGACGTTTAGAGATGCTAAACTAAGAGATGAAGCCCAGAGTTTGCCTGGAGAAGCTAGGAAAGGAATCCCAGATGCTTAGAGAGAAACGCCCCAGGAGAATCAAGCAGAGAGCTGAGAGAAGCTAACAGAGACAGAAGGCCAGAGACATTTTGGAGAAAGCCATTTTGAAATACAACCCAGAGCAAAGGACCAGCAGACACCAGCCACATACCTTCCCAGCGACAGAGGTGTTCCAGATGCCATCGGCCTTTCTTCAGTGAAGGTTTCCTCTTGTTGATGCCTTAGTAGGAACAATTTTATGGCCTTAGAACTGCAAATCTGTAACCTAATAAATCCCCTTTATAAAAGCCAATCCATTTCTGGAATTTTGTATAATGGCAGCATTAGCAAACCGTAACAGGTATGTTTTATCACAACTAAAAATTAATTATTTTAAAAACAGGAACGGAGTTCTGATACATGCTACAACATGGACGAACCTTGAAAACATTATGCTAAGTGAAAGCAGTCAGGTACAACATGCCACATGTTCTCTGACTCCATTTATATGAAATGTCCAGAATAGGTAAATCTATAGAGACAGAAAGTAGATCAGTGGTTGCCAGGGGCTGGGGGAGGGAGAAATGGGAAGTGTCTGTCGTTGGGTACAGGACTTCTTTTGGGGGAGACAAAAATTATCCCCAAATTTTATCAAGGTGATGGTTGCACAACTCTGTTAATATTCTAAAAATCATAACATACACTTTAAAAGGCTGAACTTAATGGTATGTGATTTATATATCAATAAAGTTATGCTTAAAAAATGTAAGTCCAGGGAACATCCCTGAATCCAGACAGGCTCTGGGACTGCTCTGACCCACAGAATTGGCTGATGTGATCTCTGCAAAGTTCCAGGCTCAGGCCTTAAGAGACTGGCACATCCACTTCCTATCTCTTGGAATACTTGCTCCAGGTACCATGTAAGAAACAGTTCTACAGTGAAACCACCATGTAGTAGGGAAGCCCAAGCTTGCCATGTGGAGAGGCCAAGAAGTCACCCCAGCCCCACAGCCAGGTGTGTAAGCAGAGACACTCCAGATGGCTCTACTCTCAGCTACTATCCTACCACAACACTAGGAGGAGTCCAAATCCCAAGCAAGAATAAGCCATCTGAATCCATTCACTCCAAGAGTCAAGGAGGAGGATGACTAATTGCCGTAATCCACTGAGTTTGGGAGTGGTTTGGTCTTCCGTAATAGATAACTACAACAGGTCTCCTCTGAGCTTTGCTGCTTTGTTGGCCACTCCAATGTATATGTAAATATACATACACGATTTTATCCAGTGCTTCTGCCTATTCTCAGCTTGTTCTAATTCAAGCTAGTCATGCCCATCAAAAGCACAGAATCATTCATTAAGCCTTTAAAGCAATTAGCAACTTTGATGGTGTGCTAACACATAGTCGATCTTCATGGCTGGCTCTCTCACTTCAGTCAGGTCTCTGCTCAGATAGTAACTCAATGAGGTTCCCTTTCTAACCACCCTCTCTTGATCAGTACCTTCCATCCTTTATCATCCTCTCACCTTCCTTTAATTCTCTTCAGAAAGTTCATCAGAACACAGCATCCTATGTCTTTCC